>NC_088406.1:63538471-63838471 GCF_034236695.1 Oncorhynchus nerka
TGCACCCCAGTATCTCTACTTGCACATTCATCTTCTGCACATCAATCACTCCAGTGTTTAATTGGTATATTCTAATTACTTCGCCACCATGGCCTATTTATTGTCTTACCTCCCTTATTTTACCTCATTTGCACACACTGTATATAGCCTTTTTTTCTTTTTTTCCCTACTGTATTATTGACTGTATGTTTGTTTATTCCATGTGTAACTCTGTGTTGTATGTGTCAAACTGCTTTGCTTTATTCTTGGCCAGGTCGCAGTTGTAAATGAGAACTTGTTCTCAACTAGCCTACCTGGTTAAATAAAGGTTAAATAAAAAAAATCTGTTTTAAAGGGAAAGTGGATGGTTAATCTGACTGTTGCTGTCATTGAGACAATATGCTGGTTGGAAGCATTGCTGTCTGGAAGAGGAAGGAAATGACTCTGTCTGTTGCTGTCTTTAACCATGCTTCCATCCACAGTTTTTATGCGAGTAAAGTCACACTGTGTAACAAAAATAATGATGACAGCTGCGATGGAAACAGGAAGATTCGGTACAATTGATCAATGTTCCTTCGATATGGTGGGATTTTTTTGCGTAAAAAAAATGTATTATTGTAAAGATATGGCGGTGGAAACACATTTAATGCGCAAATATTGATGTAATAACCATCATGTATAAGTAAACTTGGAGTCACACGGTGATATGGTGTGTGGTCCTCCCACTACGACTCGGGAAACTATGCAGTTTATTAGGTTACAGATGGTGAAAGTGCTTGATGCTCCTTTCCAATAAATATCTCGGGTCTTATTCTGGTGACATGATGATCGATGCTTGACTGCCGTTTGCCAAATAAAAAAAACATTTTTGCTCTTATCCATAATAATCTTGTAACGTAGACTAGCCTACCCACATAGCCTACCCGCACTGTATCTGCAAGCTGTTGTGCGCTGCGGTTTGCTAGAGTGCGAGTGCAAGAGCATTTGCTATTTAACTCAACAGTTTTTTTTAGAGTTGAAAATGTGATGGAAACGCATTGCGAAGAAAGTACATCTGGTGGAAACACACCACTGGTGGGAAAATGGGCATATTTTCTTTATGCAGATTTTAAAATATTCGTATGAAACTCTGTTCCCAATTGGATGGAAACTTAATTTGGCTGGCTGGACTGATTGGAGTGTATAATTTCAACATGACTTTATTACTGTCTTAAAGGGGAAGTGCATGCACCATCTGACCCGGTTTCTATGAGAAGGGCTTCATTTTACTGCTACAATCTGGGTTATATGGGAGTGTAAAGTGTTAATCTGTTGTGTTCTCAGAGGAAGATCACCTCAGCGCCAGTGAGGTTTATCCTGCTGGATCTACCACTAGCTGACGCCTACTCCCAGGACTCCCTGGGCAAGCACGGCTTCTGTAAGTGCTTGTGCTTGTGCTGTGTGTTCATAGGAAACACACCATGCAATCTTCTTCCTGTCATAGGAAACCAGTGTTTTTTTCTGTATGTTTTTCCATTTACGTGACACATGTATTCATTCTGATGCTGTCACTCCACAGCGATAGAGGTGGGACCTCAACCCCATGGTGTGGTCAGAGCCGACATCTTCAACATCATGAAGGAGGCAGTCGACCAGACACTAGATTGGGTCCAGTGCTTCAACTCAGGTACTTGAACTCCCATCAACCGTAAACATTGCTGACCCCTCACATCCCCTACACACAAGAGTACACAACCCTTGATCATCGCTACCTGGCCTACAGCCTTGGTCAAGAATAGCATTAACATCATTCATACTTACAAGCATTTAGCTCCCACGTACCAAGAACAGATACAGTTAGATTTTCTTCATGCACAAGGGCCTACCATTCAACACTATGTTGTCGTCATGGCATTTGTGGTTATTGTATTTTGTATATTTTGTCCTATCTTGTGTACTATAACTGGCCTGTGCTCTTGTATATAATGTATATGTATGTATCAAGACAAGTTCCCTTTCAAAAGAAATTACATTTTCGATTCTATTCTAGTCATTAACCAATTACAAACCATCTCTCATCTTATCTCTACCAGGAAGTGCCTTTGAAGGTGGCGAGGTGGACGATGTGTACACCTTCGTGAAGAGTATAGACTACCCAAGAGACCCAGAGACCAATCAAATCACTGCTGCCATACATCCCCAACTACAGGTTCAGGAACCTTCTGCTCTTGTATATAATTGAACCTTCCTGCAGTTGGTTAAAGTCCTGTACATGGACCCTTCAATGCATAGCTGCTGCAGCACCCCCTGATAAATTGAAATACTTTTTCCATAATTAGGCAACAAAAATCAAATGTTTTCTCCTAAAGTTATATTACTCCTGTCTGAACAGTCATAAATGACATAATTCAAAATACTAAACCAGAGTGCATAATTTAGCCACAGAGGATAAATAGCTTCTAAAAATTAGCTGTGGATTAAGTTTTATCACAAGCACTTACAGTCGGGAAGTCGGCAATTTGGGCAGCATGCGAGCCAAGTATAAAACAGCTTGTTGAGTTGTGGCCATAGACATAATCCCCAAAAATGATTTTAGAACCTCTAACCATGGGAACTTTGACTGTTAAACTCATGGGTACACTATCAATGGCTGCCAGTTCTGACATGAATGGGAACTGTCATTTTTGGATTATATTTCTATGGGTGGTTGCAGCTGCCAGTTTGCCTTTCGCAAATTTCCAAATACAATTTCGAGAAAAACGTAGGCCTACCGTTTGAAAAGTAAATGCCTACTGCCCGAAAAATTTGAAACAACTTTTGAATGAGTCTGAGTAAATAGCATTGTTTTTCAAAGTAGCTTATCTTGAGATATTGGCACGAGCTCATCGGCCATCACCGGTGAGTAACCTCTGCTTCATCTTCATCATTGGGTGAATCAGTGCCACTGGGAAGTGTATATTGTAGCCTACTGTAGCCTATACTATATACTGTATACTACATATCAGGGTTTCCGATTATGACAAATTGACGCCGGACAAGTCGTTGGGAAGGTTTTTATTTATCGGACATTTGAGAAATTTACCGGTAGTTCATATGCATTGGGTGCTTAATCCATTAGAGCGTCCACCCATGCAGCCAACGCCAACAATAAACTATGGATAACTATGGATAATAAACATGTGTACATGTCCTTAAAAACAGCCTATAACAAATTACAAAAACCCTATTCATTTTGTTTCCATGTTTAGCATAAGCAAAACTTCATAGCATATTTTTGTTTTTTTTGTTTCCTAAAACAATAATTGTCCACCTCGCGGTTCAGCTGTCAGAGATTTGTACGCTAAATGCATCGTGTAGGCTTAGGTGTCCACTATATGCTATATTATGCAGCCACACCGTTTCAACATTTTATTAGGGCAATATTGAAAGTAAGTCAAGCCATTGTTTATAGGGAAAATATGAGTAGAATATTATATCAAGGCAGACACAACATTACAGTTGGAATGTAATTTGGCAAAAGAAAATTTAAACAAAAATGTAAACAAATTTAAACAGTCTAGATTTAAACAGTCTATATTGCAGAAATGACCAAGAAAGGCAAGTGCCTACCGTACTCAACACATGCTGACAGCTATAGGCTATTGATATTTATTTTACAAAAGTTACTTATAACACATCTTAAGTTAAATACAGAGCACATAATTAAAAAGAGAGCTCAAACTTAATTTAGCCAACATAAATGTCTCAGCAGAATGAAACAAAACACATTTAGCATATTTCAAGAATTGGTTTAGATGAATAAATAGGTCTACAATAATTTATTTTACCTTTATTTAACTTGCAACCTTCCTGGTTACT
Source organism: Oncorhynchus nerka (assembly GCF_034236695.1). Taxonomy (NCBI): domain Eukaryota; kingdom Metazoa; phylum Chordata; class Actinopteri; order Salmoniformes; family Salmonidae; genus Oncorhynchus; species Oncorhynchus nerka. Next base: position 63,542,288 of record NC_088406.1, read on the forward strand.
AGTCCAACGCTCTAACCACTAGGCTACCCTGCCGCCCCAGGGCAACAATGATATGCAGTAAAGATACAAAAAAAATAAAAGTTCAAAAATGGCTTCCTACCTGAATAGCATGCTGCACTGTTCAGACACATCAGATGATACGGTGTCCCGTAAAGCTGAATTGGTCACCTTCTAAAGTAAACAACTCCCATGTAATCTTAATCTTTTTGACCTGTTGCATGGACATACAATGATGTACAAAATGTCCCAAATTTCCCCATGGTGTCTCTTACAGCCTGTTCGTGTTCAGTGTGTACTGGCAGCTATTATTCCACAGGAAGCTTATCTTAAATCACAAACAACAGATGACTTAAACATGAGAGCAGTGGACCAGGCCTTGAAGAGTCAGCGGCCTCTAATTTAATATCAATCCCAATGCTCAATCTTCTTCAAATTACTAAAATATTGCATTATTGGATTGCTATCTGAAAGCCGATTACCATTTACTTTGTTACTTTCACTAGCCTCCATAATCTGTTTCCTTCAACCAGGACTCTCTTCTTCCCAATAGGAAGACTTTCTCAATCTACTACTTATGTACACTGATCACTCCCAAGCAACATTCTGCTTTCCCCCCTATTAGAAGGTTCAAAACAAAACAAACGATAACTTTCTCCATGTTGGAAGGCATTGTTCTCATTTTAGTATAATTTCACAGCATAGAAGTAGTACATGATCTAAATGCAAAGCATGCTGACGTGAATCTCTCTCACCAGGACCGTGACTTCTGCCTCCTCCATCCGGGAGATCCCATGTTCCTGATGTTTTCCGGGGAGATAGTGAAGTACGAAGGGGTAGAAGTCCTCCATCCCTACTTTGTGAACGAGTGTGCGTACTATGAGAAGAGCATTGCATTCCACCTGGCACGAAAGATGACACTCACTATCCCCCCCTTGCGAGTGAAGAGAGATTGATGGGGAGGAAAAGAGAGACCATTTGAAGAGCGGGAGAATTAAAGGAAAAACACGCACAGAGCCTTAAGAAGCACTTACTAGTCTAACCTCATTTTCAATTGATTTTTAATTCTATTGTTTTTAGTCATCACCAAATATCCTCAGGAATACTGTATGTGAAAGGATGCACGGTTTAATGCAATAATCTAGTATTTCAATTAAACATGTACATTTTCTGTTTAATTAGTTGTCTTCATAGTGATGTAATGTTGCATTTCATTGCTCCATCTAAGTTTGTGCTAGGTACAGACGACACCTTTGAGATACAGGAATGCAGGAAAATACAGGAAAAGTTTACAAGGTACACTATATATACAAATTATGTGGACACCCCTTCAAATGAGTGTATTTGGCTATTCCAGCCACAACCATTGCTGACAGGTATATAAAATCAAGCACACAGCTAGCAATGTCCATAGGCAAACATTGGCAGTAGATTGGCCTGACTGAAGAGCTCAGTGACTTTCAACGTGGCACTGTCATAGGATGACACCTGTCCAACAAGTCAGTGTGTCAAATCTCTGCCCTGCTAGAGCTGCCCCTGTCAACTGTAAGTGCTGTCATTTTGAAGTGGAAACGTCTAGGAGCAACAATGGCTCAGCCACGAAGTAGTAGGCCACACAAGCTCACAGAATGGGATTGCGAATGCTGAAGCTCGTAGCGAGTAAAAATCGTCTGTCCTCGGTTGCAACACTCACTACCGAGTTTCAAACTGCCTCTGGGATGATATGATATGGGTTTCAATGGCTGAGCAGCCGCTCACAAGCCTAAGATCACCATGTGCAACGCCAAGCGTTGGCTGGAGTGCTGTAAAGCTCGCCCCTATTGGACTCTGGAGCAGTGGAAACGCGTTCTCTGGAGTGATGAACCACGCTTCACCATCTGGCAGTCCGATGGACAAATCTGGGTTTGGCGGATGCCAGGAGAACAGTACCTACCCTAATGCCTAGTGCGAACAGTAAAGTTTGGCGGAGGAGGAATAATGGTCTGGGGCTGTTTTTCATGGTTCGGGCTAGGCCCCTTAGTTCCAGTGAAGGGAAATGTTAATGCTACAGCATACAATGATATTCAAGACGATTCTGTGTTTCCAACTTTGTGGCATACGTTTGGGGAAGGCCCTATCCTGTTTCAGCATGACATCGACCCTGTGCACAAAGTGAGGTCCATACAGAAATAGTTTGTCGAAATCGGTGTGGAAGAACTTTACTGGCTTGCACAGAGCCCTACCCTCAACTCCATCAAACACATTTAGAATTAATTGGAATGCCAGGCCTAATTGCCCAATATCAGTGACCGACCTCACTAACGCAGTTGTGGCTGAATGGATGCAAGTGCCCGTAGCAATGTTCCAACATCTAGTGGAAAGCCTTGCAAGAAGAGTGGAGGCTGTTATAGCAGCAAAGGGGGAACAACGAGCAGGTGTCCACATACTTTAGGCCATGTAGTGTATCAACGCAGAATGTCGTCATGCAAGAAACAGCTCGGGTTTGGCATGAAGTTGGATGATTGAGAGGTGGTTGTCTTGGTAGGCATCGTCAGAGGTAGTGTCGCAGCATCGAGAGGAACCCTGGATGATTTAAAGGAGCATAATGGTTCGGAATGGTTGAAAGAGCGTGGTGGTTTCGGGAGGATGGTTTCTTGGACGTTATGGTATCGGGAGATGAAGACAGTGTTTGGGGTGGGAGTCCTGGTGGTATCTGCTTCTCAGCAGAGTTAATGTATCCTGGAAAAAAAACAAGAAGAGCAGAGAAGGGAGGAGATGGGTGGTAGAGGGATGCAGAACGCTATCAAAGATCAAGAGAACAAGAAATGGATTGGGTGAGTATATACAGCCATTGATTGGCGAATGAGAGTTGTAAATTGATTGTCAAGAGGGAAGGAGATGTAAATTGTTTAAGGTGTGGTCTTTCCTCATGTTACACACATCATTTGAATGATTTAAAACACACTCTCATGCTCATACAATATTAACACTCAGACCGGAGGTGAGCATAGGTTTACTTTATTCTTATGGAAAACAATTAAGCAGTGTGCTTTAGGTATAGTGACATATAAAAACACAAAAGCCACAAGGTGTTTCAACACATTTAAACACCCTTCATAAAATGTGTCCCGGTAAACCATATCTGTTGAGTGCTCATTTACCAAGCGTACTTGGAGTTAGTGTCAATTGTCTTGTCATTGGTAGTTTCAAGCTGGCTTCAAAACACAGTAGGCTTTCCCGAAAACCTAAGTATTGTAACTAAACTTCAACATAACCGAAAAAAACCACAACATCAAAAGGAAGATCAAAACACTGGTTAGCTATAGTGGTGTCAAAACGACACAGGGCAACATGTCTTTACATTCAAAACGTTTAAGTTAACAAAGATGGATGACAATGGCAAAGAAGTGGTTACATTCCAATAGGTGACATTCAATCAACATATGACAAAATGAAGCAGAAAATTCTCATCTGCTGAAAAAAAAGACATGTAGGCAAATGGGGTCATGTCACTACAACGCGCTATAGATCACATAATACAAAACCACAAAAAAAACATATTTAGTTGAGGAAAACCCACAAAAAAGGCTAGGATTATCTATCCATGCAGTGATGCAAAAAGCTTTCATTCATAAATGGTAGAGATGGCAACAGAAGCAAAGGCAAAATATGACTCCAACTGTTGTTGGAGTCAAAAAAAAAAAAAAGCATCGCTAAAGATGCACCTACAAACAAATGGTTTCAAGAAAAAATGTATAAAACGCACCTCACCTTCTCATAATCAACCACAGGTTTTGTTATACCTGATGCACATACAGCACATGCTGCTGGGGAGAAATGAATCGTAAAAAAATCTAATTGACCACTTGTCTCTATGAATCTCTTAGGATATGTTTATACAGGTGATGTCTCGTTTGAGGTTTTATTGGCTAGTGTCAGCTGTCAAACAGTTGTGCTTAAGGTGGAGTGATCGTTTAGGCCACCCTGTGGGGTGTAGTTAAGGTGTTGTGAAGATTCAGTCACCCTAAAATCTGTCATTCAGGTATAGTAACGGGGAGGATTGTCATGACGACAACGCTGTACATCCGTAGATGTTTCAGAGTGAATTATTGGGCCACCCTGTGCTCTTCATGCCTCGTCCTGGCGAGGCCAAAGTGTGCAGGCTTTTGTCCCAGTCCAGCACAAAGTCACTCGAGTTGTGTTCAGTAGGGCACAACGTTGTGGAGCCTTCAGACACTCTGACATGACGAGTAAGAAATGTCAGCTCTATTTATCCCATTTCTATTCACAATGTTTGAGTACATTGCACCCCCCTGAACGTGACCCAGATCAGGACCTTTAACAGCTTCGGTGCTGGGCGAAGACAGACACGAACATACAAAGGCCTTCCAAGAGCAGAGGGGTGTCCAACGAAGCAAGCTAAAACTACTCCGGGTTTTCCAATATTAACCAGCCATCTTCGTTTTATTACTTCTCGTGAATGCCGTCTTTGGTGTGCTCGTCAACGCACAAGCACTTTCTTCCCACTCCAACCCCCCCCCCCCAAAATATTTATGATGTTATATACAAAAGTGTTACATTGCATGAAGTTTGAAATGCATTCGGTTATTACTAAATGTGTAAAGTAATATATATATATTTTTACACAAACAAAACATTTGATTAAATTATTGAATCATTTGTCTTCCTCAAATGAAAGGGATGACAACGCAATCGTTGATAGAGGGGAATCTGATTTCATTGGTCCTCAACTCAGGATAAGTGGAGTTAGCTGCAAGTTAGTCTGCCCCGGAGCAGGTTAGTTCTGAAGGGTTCATTGCCATAGAAATGTACGTATTTGGCTAAAAGGTGAGCCACTTTCGTATGACTGGTATCCTGAATTGAACTCAGACTTGACCAAAGTTACCTTGCTAACTACTCAAATCTGCTTCGTAGGACACCCCTCGGGAGTATGAATCATTGTTGTGTAGACTGCCATTTAGGGTCACATTCAGTAAAACATGCAGTTTGTAAAATGTTTAGAAACGTAGCCATTTCATAGAAACAATCTCACCTTCCACAAATTGGAGTCCACATGTGACTGGAAACACTACAACTTCACATTTTCCATTTCAAAACGTTATGCTCTTACTGAACGCAACCCTGACATATGAAATAAACCCCTGTCTCTTTAGGCCACCCGGTAGGCAGTCATGCGGGTGTAGTTCTGGCGGTGGCTCCGGGCGGCCCACAGGAAGAGGGCGGCCGCCATCATCTGCAGCGGTGAGGAGATGAGGGCCAGGTAGAGGGACCAGCCCAGGGAGCCGTCCACACCGTCGGGACGCACTGAGACCCTGTGGAGCAGGTCCATGCCAGCCAGGAAGCAGCACACTGTGCCCAGGGAGCACAGACCTGGATGGGAAGGACAACAATGAATGTAACTTCATGCAATTGTACATTTAACCTTCATGAATCCCTTAGCTTTCATTAGTACATTTTACAAGTGTTGTTGGGTGTAAAGTGTGTTTGTGTGTGGTGGGATTAAGGGTGTTGAGAGGCATTGTGATGATCCATGTAGTTATCAAACCTGCCAGCAGGTGGAGCACTCCTACACACAGGGTGGGGGTGATGCTGCGGCAGAGGCAGGCACACACACCGATGAGCCCGCTGAGGAACACCAAGGCTAGGGACACCAGAGGCAGCAGGAACTGGCACCTCCACAGGTCTGCTCAGACACAGAGAGAAACCAATTTAGAAACGTCAGAAAAGTGCAGTACAAATAAAGTTATTTTTATAGATTCGTAGAGATGAACAATATCTGAAGAAAAAGCTTTATAATGCCAAACCAATGTTTATTACTGTGTCTATTTGCTTGAGAGAGAAAGGGAAAGAGATGAGTTCACATGACTGTCAGTAACAATAAACAGTGGAAACCACCAAATTTCCAACTCTCATTTCTATGAAACACAGTTTGAACCAAGGTTATTATAGTAAATGAAAAACTAAAACTAATCCGGAAACTGAAATAAAATTAACAAACCTGTTTGAAAAACTAAAATTATACGACTTCAAAAACACAAATAAAATCAAATGTTCCGTTTTTTTCTCTCTACATTTTTGGGAAAAATTCGAACAGGTTTTTCAAGCTTCTGAATCTGGTGGGTCACAGATTGGGTTTGAGTGGTAAGGTTCAAGCAACAGACTGTAGACAAAAGTCGAGGAGTGAAGTCAGAGGTGCAACTGCAGAAAAGGGGACACAAATCAAAGTGATCTTTTAGACCCCTCTAACCAATTCATTGTACACGTTAGGCCTATGTTTTCTGCTGGTGAGTGTGTGATATGGGGGTTTAGAAAAGTTTATTTCACCTTTTATAAAAAATAAATGTAAAAAAAAGCTAAACAATCGCAGGTTTGTTGTTACGGATACCAGTATCCTGTGTGTATCCTGTGTGTGTGTGTGTGTATCCTGTGTTCTTTTCTCTCCTTCTCCCCTCACAGGTGAAAATCATCACTCCCCAATCAGTCACCAATCCAATCATCAATCAGAAGGCACACCTCCTCCTATTTCCTACCCTATCAGTTCCTTTCCCTTGGTTTAAAAACCCTGTCAGTTGTTTGCTCTAGAGCTCAATCTCTCTGTAAATGCCATGTCTGTAGATCGCTCTGTTTCACTCTCTCTTTGTGTATTAACCTCTCTTTTGTTTGAGCACCTCCATAGCACTTTGTCCTCACTTGTGAGTATTGTTTTTGGTTATGGTGTTTGTTTGATTTCTGGTGGGAAAAGGGGAAACCAAGACAAGTCGCCCATGGGCATACACTACCCGTAGATAAACTTTGTTAAATACACTAGTTAGAACTGGGCGGACCACCCACTGTATTTTTGGTTAGCTGTTGTTAAAGTAGGCTAGTCTAGCTTAGGGGTGTTTTTGAATACTTGTTTCTTTCCTTGGGTCCAGCTCAGCCCCTTTTCCTGCTCCCCCCATTACCGTGTGTTTTACAATAAACCCTGAGTTTGACGGTAGATTTCAGTTGTCGTGGTTATTTCGTTCTCACTTTTACTTTGTCACTATTATAAATTGCATGAGTTATGTTACCGGTCTCATTACCATCCCCCCCTAGACTGTCGGGCCAAAAGGGATTCTTAAAATTTGTTGACACTGCCATCATGTTGATCTGAGCCTTGCTGTTTGAAAACCACTAAATGTCACAGATGCACCTCCCCAGACTTCACTCATCGACAACAGTCTGCTTCGTTAGCCTTACTACTCGATCACATCCAATGAGAGGCGCGTGATGCAAGACTTTGCTCTAACACAGAGTAGCTGTGCATGTATACGGGTGCGCTTCACGCTTCTACAACGTGGTAGCTACGGGACTGAAACCGCTGAGAAGTTTAGCCTCGCTCTTTAATGCTGCTGGTTGTAAAGGAAATTGACCCACTACTACTGGTTTACTTCGTGCATCTACATCTCACTGGCGGAGTCTACCTTTAAAACCTAACCTATGACTTGACCCATCACCTGACTCATTTCTACCCCATAGTGGCAAGACGTGACATCTCAAAATGCACAAAAACTATGTAACACAAGTCTCCTAGCCTCCCACGCACAGTCTACTTTCTGTCCCTAAAACAGATTCTAAATCATATACAAACAAAAAATACATGTTTTATAAAACTTAAACTAAATAAAACCAGTGAACCTTGTTTGAACTACAGTATGTTTATACATTGTGTGTATGTACAGTGCCGTAGGAAAACATTCACACCCCATGTCTTTTTCCACTTTGTTAGGTTACAGCCTTATTCTAATTAACGAAAAATAAAAAAACATCACATTTAAATAAGTATTCAGACCCTTTACTCAGTACTTGTTAAAGCACCTTTGGCAGCAATTACAGCCTTGAGTCTTCTTGGGTATGACGCTACAAGCTTGGCACACGTGTATTTGGGGAGTTTCTCCCGCTCTTCTCTGCAGATCCTCTCAAGCTCTGTCAGGTTGGATGGGGAGCGTTGCTGCAGGTCTCTCCAGAGATGTTCGATCAGACTCAAGTCCAGGCTCTGGCTGGGCCAATCAAGGAAATTCAGAGACTTGTTCTGAAGCCACTCCTGCTTTGTCTTGGCTGTGTGCTTAGGGTCGTTGTCCTGTTGGAAGGTGAACCTTCGCCCCAGTCTGAGGCCCTGAGCGCTCTGGAGCAGGTTTTCATCAATGATCTCTCTGTACTTTGCTCCATTTCATCTTTCCCTCGATCCTGACTAGCCTCCCAGTCTCTGCCGCTGAAAAACACCCCCACAGCATGATGCCGACACCACCATGCTTCACCGTAGGGATGGTGCCAGGTTTCCTCCAGACGTGACGCTTGGCATTCAGGCCAAAGAGCTGGGCTGCCAGCTGTAGGAAGAGTCTTGGTGGTTCCAAACTTAATCCATTTAAGAAAGACCACTGTGTTCTTGGACTTTCAATGCTGCAGAAATAGTTTTTGTACCCTTCCTGAGATCTGTGCCTTGACACAATCCTGTCTCTGAGCTCTATGGACAATTCCTTCAACCTCATGGCTTGGTTTTTGCACTGACATGCACTGTCAGCTGTGGGACCTTATATAGACAGGTATGTGCCTTTCCAAATCATGTCCAATCAATTGAATTTCCCACAGGTGGATTCCAATCAAGTTGTAGAAACATCTCAAGGATGATCACTGGAAACAGGATGCACCTGAGCTCAATTTTGAGTCTAGTAGAAAAGGGTCTGAATACTTATGTAAATATGGTATTTCATTTTTTAGCAAAAAAAATTGAAATACCTTTTTTCGCTGCGTCATTATGGGGTATTGTGTATAGATCGCTGAGGATAATATCTTTTTTTAAAGTAATCAATTTTAGAATAAGGCTGTAACACAATTTGGAAAAATTCAAGGGGTCTGAATACTTTCCAAAGGCACTGTATGTGTGTGTGGCTGCAAGGCAAGACTCACATGTCCGAAGCACGTCCTCCCCAGTGTTGTGATTCCCTGGGTCTTTGTACTTGGGTACAAACTGCTGAGGCAGAGTGAAGCTCACACACTGTGTTACCATCTTAGGATCTGAGAATACAAGAGAAGAGAGAGTTAGACCGGGATTCAATCTGATGTGGGTTGTCGACATTGCAGCTTTTAAAAGGCAATGTTCACACGTTTGCATTCACGGTTAAATGAGGCAGATGTCCACTCAATCAGAGATTGCCTTTAAAAAGCTGCATTGTCGACAAACTGCGATCATATTGAACCCCGGACTCATTGGAAGTAAGCACCAAATATTTATACTAATATCAAACCCAGTGTTGCTCCTGTGTGGGTATCAGAAGAAAAAAAAGAGGGCTTTATTTTATAATACAATATTAGCATGGTGTTTAACACTGATTGGCACAGCTATGTGTAACTGTCTATCCAGCACACCGTTTCTGTACCAACACCTGCAATGAATGCTGTAATAAATATAATATATTCATATAATCATAATAATATATAGTAATATAATAAATGCCATTTAGCAGATGATTTTAACCAATGCGACTTAGTCATGTGGTTCAGTGACCCTGCTCCTCCACTCTAGTGTGGGTGTGTAGGTTCTTACCAGGCTCTTTGAACCAGTATGACTGGCCTGGCGCATGTGCCTGCACACACCTCCACCACAGCCCCAGTGTGCCGTTGAGGTGGAACAGCGTGTCGCTAAAGGTCTTTTCATCAAACTCTCCGTTGATGAAGTCCTCGCGGAGCTCCGAAGCGTTGCTGGCCTCATGGTTGCCGGGCGGACTTCGGTACTGGTACCAGTGCTGTGTTCCCACAGCAATGGAAAGATAGACAGTGGCCAGCAGACTCAGAACAGAGCCAATGACCAGGGCCGTAGCGTAGCGGTTATCCACCATGGTTTCAATTCAAGAGTGTGTCTGTTTGTGGGTGAAAATTATTTCCCTCTTACTGCATTTGTTAGTGTGTCTACTTCTGCCCTCCTATGAAGTCAACAATTAGGGGATAAGGGCCCTATAAGAGGTCAGCTAGTCAGTGATGTCCTTAACATTGAGAGCGCAGTTCCTGAGCATGATGGTTGTTTCAGTGCTTCCCAGCCTGTCGTCTTCTGTGCCTTCCTTGTAGTCCAGGTCCTCACAACCACACCATCACCAAGTAGGCCAGCGTCACTGCTTTGAAGGAGAACAAATCAGAAAATGTATTTCAAACTGTCATTCAACTACATTTTAATTCAGTTCTTAGACTGGCACATTTTGTCTCTGATAGGAAGATCCTGTAACGTTAACTAACAAGCAGCAAAGTTACAGGTATAAGCACAAATTAAAGGGAGTTAGCTAGCTGTCAGTATCTTGCTAAGGCGAATGCAAATAAGCATATGGTAATAATGATTGAGTTATGACATTTATCTGCCTAGCTTACGAAACAGAAATCTATTTCCCTGCTATGAGGAACGTATCAAAGTGGCAAGAATTACACATATTGCCTTTTATCTACCGACTGCCATCAAAGGCTAATATTGCTAACTAGCTAACGTTAACTGGTGCAAAACCGCCACGACAGTGGCATGTTTCTTGAAAAAAAATATATTTGTTGTGAATGAAAAAAAAACTCAACATGCATTTAAATAATTGACCAATGTAATGGCTATCAGATGAATTTAAACGATACTAACGTTGAAAGCAAATACTAAATAGCTATTCAACTCACTCAATAGCGTTCCTTTTCCGGATGATTTAAGGCTTTCACTAGTTACCCCAACCACAAAGTCTGAATTGGTCCAAAATATTCAAAACATTTTATGAAAACAAAAATGTGCTTTTTGGTCTTAATTTAAGGTTAGGTATAAGGTTGGCAGTGTGGTTAAGGTTAGGTTTAAAAAAAAATCGGATTCTATGGATATTGTAGAAATAGAGGGGTTTATGACTTTGTGGCTGTGGTAACTATTGAGGGGTGTGGGTTCTTTTGTCAAAGCAGCATCATCAGACAGCGTCTTGTATACCACTGCCATGTGGGCTTTGTAGTTTTTGGCAATACGTTCGCCGTTCTATACAGTGACGTGTTCTATGAATGCCTACACATTCGCTGTTCAATACACTGGTTGCATTCCAAATATTTAAAAGACATACCCTCAGCCCTTAAATTAAGTGGACATTTCTGATGATTTATTACGTCTGACGAGTTTACACTTGCAGGGCGAGGAAGGAATGACTTTTAAATAGACCGCCCTTGCTGGCAATTCCTCACTCGGTTCATCCCGCGACTAATGTGTTTTCAGCCACCGGTAACTTGTGATTGCTTTACATGAACTACAGTCAATTATGATTGCATGTCTACTTATATTAACTATATAATTATTATTATAAATGGGGTGGTTCGAGTCCTGAATGCTGATTGGCTGACAGCCGTGGTACATCAGACCATATATCACAGGTATGACAAAACATGTATTTTTACTGCTGTAATTATGTTGGTAAACAGTTTATAATAGCGATAAGGCACCTCGGGTTTGTGCTATATGGCCAATTGTCCGCTTTGCGTTGTGCATAAGAATAGCCCTTAGCCATGGTATATTGGCCATATACCACTTATTTCTTAATCATATACCTACTGTATGATAGCTAGCAGATTAATTTGTTAACTAACGTTAGCCTGCCTATCTGGAACTTCTGAAGAAAGAAAATGTTTTATTTCTACAATTTCCAAAAGCTAAACAAACAAAAAGATCATTACTTTTACAAGATGTGTTTGTGCATTAGTAACACAATTTCGAACTTATTTACATTTACTTATTTACATTGACTTATTTACTCCATATTGACGTTGAGGTTTTAAGTATTGGCAGACTTTTCTTAGCGGATGTACAATCATTGCAAATTGAATTATGGGGCTTTTCAGGACCCGAAGTGAACATAATTGTACACTCGCAAACTCCATTAAAAACGAGGTCTGAGCGGCTTATGTTGCAAACTTCCTGTAATATTTGTGTTGTGGAGAAATGACCAGGCAGGAGACGGGAGTACAGTTAGTTGTCGTTTAGTCAAAAACCCCTCGTGCTCTACAGTTCCCGGCATTCCAGTGCGCATGTGCATTTCCTATTAGGTGTAGTAACGTAACACTGCCGTAATGCATTAATGCTTAGTAACAGCACAGTAACTAATATAAACAGATGTAGATCCCAGATACTACACTCCTCCCCCATAGTGTTTAACTCCCAGAGAACAAGGTAAATATGTTAGGTAACTACTAATGCAATATCTGAACAATGCATTCTTAAACATTTTTCAACTACTGGGTTGAAGCAGACTTTTCAGAGCCCAGCACAAATCCAGGGGATTATTCTGCCCCGAAGATGGAGTTTGTGTCCTAATAACTAACCCAGGTAATGTCCTTTTTCTTCCCTTTTATCTAGGACATATTAAAGTGTTTGTTTTACTGTCCGTTACGTCCTTAACCAGCTCAACCAACAGGTCAAGCCTTTGAGGTGCCCTTCGCTGTCGAATAGGATATCTCCGCTCCTCCTGGGCTTCCTGTGGTGGGCCAGGTTCGGGTGGAAGGTCAGGCTCTGTCTCTCCCGTACGTCCACAGTCAGGAGAATAGTCCTGGGGGTCGTTATTGTTCTTGTTCTCTCGGTATGTCTCTGCTGGGGCGTTGGACCGTAGCAGATGATCCACATGAACGTTGACCTGGCGATGACCAATTTGGACTTGGTAAGTCAAAGGTCCTCTGCGTTGCAAGATCACACCTGAGTTCCACAGGCGCTTGGGGTGTCTGAAATCACGTACCATCACCCTCTCTCCCTCTTTGAATTCTCTGACAGTCTTTGAGTGTCTGTCATGAGCTTTCTTCTGCTGTAGCTGGTGCTTTGCCACAGTGCTTGACAAGTCTGGTTTCAACAATGTCAGGCGGCGGGTACGTGGTTGGCGTTTCAGAAACAGTTCAGCTGGTGTACATTCCGTTACTGTGTGTGGGGTGTTACGGTAAGTAAACAGGAACCGGGGAAGCCTTTGGTGGATGGGCACAGACTGAACCTCGAGTCTAGTCCAGGCCTTCTTAAAGGTTTGCACGGCTCTCTCCGCTGCTCCGTTTGATGCCGGATGGTAAGGTGGTGACAGGATGTGCCTTACCCCATTGTTCTTGAGAAACATTTCAAAATCGTTTGACGTGAACGGAGGGCATTGTCCGATACGAGCTCCTTGACTAGTCCAAAGGATGCAAACAGGTGTCTGAGAAGATTGATGGTCTTCTCAGCTGTGGTCAAGTTGAGTAGGGAACACTTCCATCCACTTGGAATGGACATCGACGACAACAAGGAAGTGTTGCTTGTCAATTTCGGCGTAATCCACATGGATGCGTTCCCAAGGTGTAGCAGCCCAGGACCATGGATGAAGAGGTGCAGCAGCAGGCTTGTTGCGAACAGCTTCACAAGGTGAGCAGTGGCCTACATGCTGTTGAATGTCCTGATCCAGTCCAGGCCACCACAGATAACTGCGAGCGAGTGCTTTCATTCGAGTGATCCCTGGATGTCCCTCATGCAGGTCAGATAGCAGTCTCCTCTGGAATTTGTGAGGTACCACCACCCTTGATCCCCACAGAACACACCCTTGATCAGTGGACAACTGGTATTTCTTGTCGATGAATGGACGAAGGTTATCGTCATTTACGAAGGTTGGCCAACCGCAAAATGTTAAGCCCAAGACTTTGGAAAGCACTGGGTCTTTCCTTGTTTCCTCTGCTATGTCAGAAGCAGATATGGGCAGTTCATCAATGAGAGAGATCTGGAAGACTGCTCTATCATCTTCACTGTCGGAGTCACTATTGCACGGTAGTCTCGATAGTGCATCGGCATTTGCGTGATCACTGGATCGTCTGTACTCAATCTCGTAGTCGTAGGCTAACAATATCAGAGCCCAACGTTGCATTCGAAGTGCTGCAAGGGTTTGTATAGCTGATTTTGGTCCAAGGATGGCCAACAGAGGCTTGTGATCTGTCAGCAGTTGGAACTTCCTTCCGTAGAGGTATTTGTGAAACTTCTTCACTCCGAATATTATGCTCAGGGCTTCCTTCTCAATTTGAGCATAATTTTTCTCACTTGGTGACAGAGTCCGTGATGCAAATGCAATAGGGTGTTCTTCACCTGACGGTAGAACATGTGAGATGACGGCTCCTACTCCGTATGGAGATGCATCACACGCGAGTCTCAGCTTCATCTCTGTGTTATAGTGGGCAAGCCACTTGCTCTTTAGCAGACGCTGTTTGCAAGTCTTGAATGCTTCTTTGCATTGTGGGGACCAATTCCACTTTGTATCGGCCTGCAGCAGTTGGTGAAGCGGATGCAACAATGTGGACAAGTTTGCCACAAACTTTCCGTAATAGTTCAGGAGCCCCAAAAATGACCTCAGCTCTGAGATATTTGTGGGTGCTGGAGCGTTTACGATTGCTTCCACCTTGCTGTTGGTTGGGTGCAGGCCTTGTGCATCAATCTTGTATCCGAGATACTCCACTGAGTCCTGGAGGAACTCACACTTGCTGCGTTTCATTCTCACTCCGTATTCACTTTGTCCAGCACTACAAGGTGCTCTCCAATGGTTGGTCTTGACACGAGGATGTCGTCCATGAAGCACACAACATGGTCTATACCGTCCAAGATCTGATCCATTGTTTGTTGGAATATCGCTGGAGCTGTCGAGATTCCATAGGCCAAGCGATTGAATCTGAATAGCCCCTTGTGTGTATTGATGGTCAGATACTGTTCTGACTCCGGATCCAGCTTCAGTTGCTGATAAGCGAATGCCAGGTCCAGCTTACTGAAAACCTTCCCACCAGCTAGAGTGGCAAACAGATCTTCAGCGTTTGGTAGTGGATATTCCTCTGGTAGTATGCAGCGATTTACTGTGACCTTGTAGTCACCGCACATTCTGACGGTCTTGTCTTTCTTTGGGACTACAACAATCGGAGCGGCCCAGTCGCTCCTCACTACTTTCGTTATTATGTTATTCTTCTGTAGGCGGTCCAGTTCCTTCTCTACTGCTTCCTTAAGAGCATAGGGAACTGGACGTGGTTTGTGAAAGATAGGCTTGGTTCCTTCTTGCACTCTGACTTTTGCTGTGAAGTCTTGTATTTCACCGTAGCCATCTTTGAAAAGTTATTTGTGCTTCTCCAGCATGTTAGTGAGTGTAGCCTGACTCACTGGTTTGTCATTTCTAAGACTGAAGATTTCTCCCCAGTTCAACTTGATCTTTTGTAGCCAGTTTCTGCCTAGCAAGGCTGATTTTTCTCCTTTAACAATGACAAGCGGTAGCGTCCACTCCTTCCCCTCATACCGGACTGGTACCTGGATCTGCCCTAACACAGGAATAGTGTCACCAGTGTATGAAGAAAGGCGGATGGACGCGGGCTGAAGAGGGCACTCTTTCAGTTTTTCTTTGTAGAGTCTCTCTGGAACCAGGGATACAGACGCTCCGGTGTCCAGCTGCATTTTTACTGGTTTTCCCGCTAACTCCATGTTGAGATAGATTCCATCTTTCAGTTGTTGAGCTGTGTACACTGTGAACAGTTCCACTACTGTTTCAGTTGTACCTTCCTCTTCTTGTGCTGCGTCTGACACTTTGTGCGCTCTTGCTGTGCGTTTCGAGGCTTTACACACTCTCTGTAAATGTCCAACCTTTCCACAATTGTGGCACTTTTCCTTTTGGAATCGACATTCACTGTGCTGATGATTATCTCCCCCACATCTGTAGCAACTTGGCTTAGACCTTTGAGATGTGGGCTGCTTTGTTCTTGTGTAACCTTGAGGACGGGACTGAAAAAAGTGTGACTTTTGTGAGCTTTTTTCACCACGTGCATCAATGACCTTGTGAACACCTTTCTGACGTTCTGCATGTCCCGATAGCTCAATAGTATCCCTGTGGGCAAGCTCGAGTCCAAGTGCTATATCACAGGCTTTCTTAAAGGTCAGGTCCTTCTCTGACAGGAGCCTTCTGTGATATGCTTCACCTGTGAGACCACATACAAACTTGTCTCGGAGAGCATCATCAAGAAATCATGCAAACTCACATGTACTTGCCAGCCTTTTCAAAGCAAGGATGTAGTCAGCCACGGTTTCCCCTTGACTCTGGTGACGTTGGTAAAATCTGAAACGTTCTGCAATGAGAATTGGCTTAGGCTTGAAATACCTTGAAAGAGTTTCAGTCAGTTCTGCATAGTTCAACTCCACTGCTTTCATTGGTTCAATGAGACCTTTCAGCAATCCATACTCAGTTGGACCCAAAATTCCCTTGCTTGGCTAATCATTTGGACCGACGACAAATATGGCCGCGGGGATTCCCCCAAGGGCATAAGGCTAGGGTAAGTGGAAGAGGGTGTGTCTTTTATGAGTTTGAAACGCAGCCCCTCTCCCCTCAAATTAAGTGGACACTTCTATTGACGTATCATAATGTCTGATGAAACGTCAGTTGAAACTTGCATGAATTTTAAATGGACCGCTCTTGCCCGGAAATTTGTCACTCATTCATCCCACGTTGTGTTTTCAGTCATCATGGAACCACCAGTAGCTGTTGTGTGTGCCTTTTATGCATTTCATATCTTGGCTAGAAGACAACGCATTCGCAGACATCAAATGTTAGCCATCCTACTATATCAGGTAAATCGAAAATGATAATGTATAAGTGTGATGTCAGGGAAAGTTATGTGCGCAAGCTAACGTTTCCAAAAGCTAACCAAACAAAAACATAATTACTTTTGTGATAAGTGTTTGAGCCGTCATGTGCATTACTTACACTTGTATGTTGACTTCTCCATATTAATGTTGGTTTTAAGTTTTGGCTGACTTTTCTTAGCGGATGTAGAATCATTGCGAACTGAATTATGGGGCATTTCAGGCCCCGGAGTGAACATAATTGTACACTTGCAAACTATCAAAAACTAAGGCTGAGGGGCTTACGTTGCCAATTTCCCTTCCTTGATTAATCATTTGGACCGGCGACAAAGATGGCCGAGGGGAAGTGGACAAGGGTGCGTCTTTTATGAGTTTGAAATGCAGCCACTGAGGTGGTTCTATGAATGGCGTCTTTTTGTAGGCACTAACTCAGCCATGGTTCGATGGGCAAAGCCTATATGGAAATTAATGCAGTTTTATAATCAACACAGAAATAAGGCCTGTGGTATACACGGGCATAGGATATCTTATAAATTTGTTTTATGATATAATTATTCATCAGCTAATCATTTAGGTAATAAAAAAAAAGCACATAAAGGCTTCATTAATGTCGTGGAAATTTCCTGTATTACCAAATCATGAGAGAGCAAACCACACACAAGTCAGTTATCATAAAGTCAATTTTTAATTATATAATTTGCAAATCATAAAAAATCCTACAATGTGATTTTCTGGATTTTTTCTCTCCTTTTGTCTGTCATAGTTGAAGTGTACCTTTGATGAAAATTACAGGCCTCTCTCATCTTTTTAAGTGGGAGAACTTGCACAATTGGTGGCTGACTAAATACTTTTTTGCCCCACTGTATATATATATATTTCATACTTACAAATAGCTAAATGATCCTTAGTATTTACATTTACATTTAAGTCATTTAGCAGACGCTCTTATCCAGAGCGACTTACAAATTGGTGCGTTCACCTTAAGACATCCAGTGGAACAGCCACTTTACAATAGTGCATTTAAATCTTTTAAGGGGGGGGGGTGAGAAGGATTACTTTATCCTATCCTAGGTATTCCTGAAAGAGGTGGGGTTTCAGGTGTCTTAGTATGACCATCTTAAAACATTTCCATATGTTAGTTTAGTAGAAACCCAGCAATTAAAGTACGTGTTAAACAAATCAAAATATATTTTACATTTGAGATTCTTCAAAGCAGCCACCCTCCTCTTTGATGACAGCTTTCCACACTCTTGGTATTCTCTCATCCAGCTTCATGAGGTAGTCACCTGGAATGCATTTCAATTAACAGGTGTGCCTTGTTAATTTGTGAAATGTATGTCCTTCTAAATGCATTTGAGCCAATCAGTTGTGTTGTGACAAGGTAGGGGTGGAATACCCAGTCTGGAATACCCAGACTTACCTCTGCTGCAGAGGATGAGTTCATTAGCGTTACCAGCCTCAGAAATTGCAGCCCAAATAAATGCTTCAGAGTTCAAGTAACAGACAACAACTGTTCAGAGGAGACTGCGTGAATCAGGCCTTCATGGTCGAATTGCCGCAAAGAAATCCCTACTAAAGGACACTAATAATAATAAGAGACTTGCTTGGGTCAAGAAACATTAGCAATGGACAAAGAAATATGTCCTCTGTTCTGATGAGTCCAAATTTGAGATTTTTGGTTCCAACCTCCATGTGTGAGACAGAGTAGGTGAATGGATGATCTCTGCATCTCTTGCTGGTGACACTGTCACTGCTTTATTTAGAATTCAAGGCACATGGCCACATGGCTATTTCATTTCATTTATTTTTATTTCACCTTTATTTAACCAGGTGGGCCAGTTGAGTACAAGTTCTCATTTACAACTGCGACTTGGCCAAGATAAAGCAAAGCAGTGCTACAAAAACAACAACGCAGAGTTACACATAAACAAACGTACAGTCAATAACACAAAAAATATATATAATAATAAAAAAATAAAAAAAATAGAATAGAAAAATGATGTACAGTGTGTGAAAATGTAGGGAGGTAGGCAATAAATAGGCCCTAGAGGCTAAAATAATCACAATTTATCATTAATAGATGTGCAGATGATGATGTGCAAGTAGAGATACTGGGGTGTAAATGAGCAAGAGGGTAAGTAATAATACGGTGATGAGGTGGTCGGGTGTGCTATTTACACATTGGCTGTGTACAGGTAAAGTGATCGGTAAGCTGCTCAGACAGCTCAAGCTTAAAGTTAGAGAGGGAGATATAAGACTTCAGCTTCAGAGATTTTTGCAATTCGTTCCAGTCATTGGCAGCAGAGAACTGGAAGGAAAGGCGGACAAAGGAAGTGTTGGCTTTGGGGATGACCAATGCAATATACCTGCTGGAGCGTGTGCTACAGGTGGGTGTTCCTAAGGTGACCAGTGAGCTGAGATAAGGCGGGGCTTTACCTAGCAAAGACTTAGATGACCTGGAGCCAGTGGGTTTGGCGACGGATATGTAGTGAGGGCCAGCCAACGAGAGCATACATGTCGCAGTGGTGGGTAGTATTTGGGTCTTTGGTGATAAAATGGATGGCACTGTGATAGACTGCATCCAATTTGCTGAGTAGATTGTTGGGGGCTATTTTGTAATTGACATCGCCGAAATCAAGGATCGGTAGGATAGTCAGTTTTACGAGGGTATGTTTGGCGGCATGAGTGAAAGAGGTTTTGTTGCGAAATAGGAAGCCGATTCTAGATTTAATTTTGGATTGGAGATGTTTGATGTGAGTCTGGAAGGAGAGTTTACAGTCTAACCACAGACACCTAGGTATTTGTAGTTGTCCACATATTCTAAGTCAGAACCGTCCAGAGTAGTGATGCTAGTCGGGCAGGAGGGTGCGGACCGCAATCGGTTGAAGAGCATGCAATTCGTTTTACTAGCATTTAAGAGCAGTTGGAGGCCAAGGAAGGAGTGTTGTATGGCATTGAAGCTTGTTTGGAGGTTTGGTAGCACAGTGTCCAAAGAAGGGTCAGGTGTATACAGAATGGTGTCATCTGCGTAGAGGTGGATCAGAGAATCACCAGCAGCAAGAGCGACATCATTGATATATACAGAGAAAAGAGTCGGCCTGAGAATTGAACCCTGTGGCACCCCCATAGAGACTGCCAGAGGTCCAGACAACAGGTCCTCCGATTTGACACACTGAATTCTATCTGAGAAGTAGTTGGTGAACCAGGCGAGGCAGTCATTTCAGAAGCCAGGTCGATGAAGACGGCTGCACAGTACTGTCTTTTGTCGATGGCGGTTATGATATTGTTTATATACTTCATAGTTTTGATGTCTTCACTATTTTTCTGCAATGTTTACAAGAGTAAAAATAAAGAAAAATCCTTGAATGAGTAGTTTTGTCCAAACTTTTGACTGGTACTGTACAGTATGTCCAAAGCCCACCAAACCAGACCCACCTGTGGATATTTCAGCTGGATTAGTGTCACAAAGAAAACAAGGCTGTTCCAGTACCCAGTGGTGGAAAAAGTACTCAATTGTCATACTTGAGTTGAAGTAAAGATACCTCAATAGATAATGTCTCAAGTAAAAGTGAAAGTCACCCAGTAAAATACTACTTGAGTAAAAGTCTAAAGGTATTTGGTTTCAAATATACTTAAGTATCAAAAGTAAATTGAATGATGAAATGTACTTAAGTATCAAAAGTAAAAGTATAAACCATTTCTAATTCCCGCACCATTTGCTTTTCTTAAATTGACGGATAGCCAGGGGAACACTCCAACACTCCGACATAATTACAAACAAAGCATTTGTTTTGAGTGAGTCCGCCAGATTAGAGGCAGTAGAGATGACCAGGGAAGTTCATGATTCATGATTTTGACTGGCTGTGAAACTCTGCCTGTCTGTCCCGACAGACACGCTCATACTATGGAACAGCAGGAGATCGAATTTCAATATTGAAACAATGTTGCAAATGTCGGAGAGACAGACAGAAAGGTTTATATAAATCTCCACTGTTGAAAATGAAATGTTAGTCTAAAAGAAATGTGAGATAATGTCTCAATGCTTTTTATTGTGGAGAGTTTATACATTGCCTGGCTGGGCTGATGAGACAGTGGATTGCTCAGTCAAATGGAATGGAGTTTTAACCAATCAGCATTCAAGATTAGACCCAGCCGTTGTATAAATATATGTATATTTTTTTGGTTTTATTTACATTTTGCTAGTTTTTGGGGGATCAAAAGAGGAAATAAACATCAAAACATCACATTTACATTTCATAATACAAAAATGATGGAGATTGATTGTAAAGAAAGTTCAAATAACAATCTCCCATCGTTCACCCCCTCCATGTTCTGAGTCAATGTCACGAATCCCGCCGAAGATGGTGCCTCTTCCTGTTCGGGCGGCACTCGGCGCTCGTCGTCGCCGGCCTACTAGCTGCCATCGATTCCCTTTCCTTTTGTTTCTGTTAGTTTAGTCTAATTGGTTACACCTGTTTTGAGTTTAGTTTTGTTTGTAGGCTACTTAAGGGCACTAGGCCTGCTGGCTATTGTGCGGGCTTGTTCTCTGTTTTATGGTGTTGGTTTAATTTGTGGTCTTTATTTTTCCAGACAGTTTTAGTCCTGTTTGTTTGAACGGTTGTTTCATGGGCCCTTGTGTTTTACATGTCCGTTTTTTTCGCTGTCATTGGAATAAAGATCCACGTACAGAACTAACCTGCTCTCTGCGCTTGACTCCTCCACCCACCATTCATAGAAGTCGTAACAATCAATGTCACCTTTTTGACAAAGAAAATGTTTATGCCATCGGCTCTATCTTACCAAAAGAAACCACCTATGTTCCTTTTACCGATTTCTTAAAAAAAAAAAAACTTGGTCAACGTCTGTTAGATCTTCCAGGGAGAGTTCTTGTGCAAAAATAAAACCAGCCTAGTGTCATTTTTCTCATTCCTATTCAGGGTGGATTACTTTGTAGGACTAGGTTTCTCTTATTTTCTTTTTGTATTACCTGTTGATGGGGAGCTGTGAAGTTGTTTGACAGGTTGCGCAGTCATGCTAGTCTTCTCGGGAGGGGTGGGGGGCAGGGAGGAGGATCCCTTGTTGTCTGTAAAGGCAGAGAGGAAGAGTCGAAGCGAGAGGCCCAACTCGTCCCAAAATCTGTTTCCTCCAGCAGGTGGCGATATTTAGCCCACCAAGCGAAGAATGTGCAAAGCTGTCATTTAGGCAAAGGGTGGCTACTTTGAAGAATCAAAAAAAAAAACACTTTTTTGGTTACTATATGATTTCATATGTGTTATTTCATAGTTTTAATATATTCACTATTATTCTACACTGTACAAATAAAGAAGAACCCTTGAATGAGCAGGTGTGTCCAAACTTTTGACTGGTACTGTATATACTGTACATATATACATACGTTCCGAAAGTATTCAGACCCCTTGACTTTTTCCACATTTTGTTACGCTACAGCCTTATTCTAAAATCGATTAATTCTTTTAAATGTAATCCTCATCGATCTACACACAATACTCCATAATGACAAAGCAAAAAACAGTTATCTTTTTTACATTTTCAGTTCTCTCCAGAGATGTTCGATCAGATTAAATTCCGGGCTCTAGCTGTGCCACTCAAGGACATTCAGAGACTTGTCTGGAAGCCACTCCATTGTCTTTGCTGTGTGCTTAGGGTCATTGTCCTGTTGGAAGGTGAACCTTCGCACCAGTCTGAGGTCCTGAGCACTCTGGAACCGGTTTCATCAAGAATCTCTCTGTACTTTGCTCTGTTAATCTTTCCCTCGATCCTGACTAGTGTCCCAGTCCCTGCCACTAAAAAACATCCCCACTGCATGATGCTGCCACCACCATGCTTCACCTTAGGGATGGTGCCAACATTCAGGCCAAATAGTTAAATCTTGGTTTCACCAGACCAGATAATCTTTTTTCTTATGGTCTGAGAGTCCTTTAGGTGCCTTTTGGCGAACTCCAAGTGGGCTGTCATGTGCCTTGTACTGAGGAGTGGCTTCCGTCTGGCTGCTCTACGTTTAAGGCCTGATTGGTGGAGTGCTGCAGAGATGGTTGTCCTTCTGGAAGGTTCTCCCATCTCCATAGAGGAACTCTGGAGCTCTGTCAGAGTGACCATCAGGTTTTTGGTCACCTCCCTGAGCAAAGTCCTTGTCCCCCGATTACTCAGTTTGTCCGGGCAGCCAGCTCTGGAAAGAGTCTTGGTGGTTCCAAATGTCTTCCATTATAGAATGATGGAGGCCACTATGTTCTTGGGGACCTTCAATGCAGCATATATGTTTTGTACCCTTCCCCAGATCTGTGCATCGACATAATCCTGTCTCGGAGCTCTACAGACAATTCCTTTGACCTCATGGCTTGGTTTTTGCTCTGACATGCGCTGTGAACTATGGGACCTTATATAGACAGTTTTGTGCCTTTTCATGTACAGTGCATTCGGAATGTATTCAGACCCCTTTTCCACATTTTGTTATATTACAGCCTTATTCTAAAATGTATTAAATGTATTTATTTCCTCATCAATCCAAACACAATACCCCATAATCACAAATCTAAAGCATATTTTTAGAATTGTTTGCAAATATAATGAAAATAAAAACAGAAACACTGTATATACATAAGTATTCAGACCCTCTGCTTTGTGACTTGAAATTGAGCTTAGGTGCATCCTGTTTCCATTGATCATCCTTGAGGATAAACATTCACTCACAACACACCATGGCCCAGAAAAGGTTGAACACATTGGCCAGGGTGTCAATCCAGCTTGACTTCTGCCATGTTCAAAATTACTGGAAACTCTGAACTGGGAAATCTCAGCCTTGAGTGAGTTCAAGACAACTGGGAACTCTGAAAAAAACGACTGGTAAAATACGTTCATCCAAATCGGAATTCCGAGTCGGGAACTCGTGCCTCTTTCTTGATCTCCGACCTGAAGGTCACTGACGTCATGAGTTACCAGTTGTCTTGAAAGCACCATAAATCCAGAGAATGCCAGACTTTGATGTCAAAATCAGCCCACAAGAAGGACCGCCGCTCCACCTTCCTGTTCAAGTGAGCACAGCACAACGAGGTGAGTCCAAAAATGTCTTGTATGCTGCTGTATAAATGATGCAGTATGCCAGGGAGATATGTATACTGTAGCTAAGAAAGTAATACTAAGTGTATGTTGTGTAGTTAGCTGTTAGTAGTCCATGTGCCCCTCACCCTAATAATTTGATCCCTTTCCCCCTCATAACTTAGCCTACTGTTCTGACTTGGTGGTGCACATGTAGCCTATAGCCTGTTTTAGAGAAATGTAATCATCGAAAATTGAAAAAAACTTTGTCTCCTTTTATGCCCCCTTTATTTATCCTACGGTTCTGACCATGTTCTGAATTCTGTCGCTGTACGTTTCAAAAGTCCTGAACAAATAGTTATATTGATTACACCCGTTCCACCTTGCTCATTAATGTCTTCATCGAAATTACGGATTGCCTCGTATACGCTTGTATATGCCATAGTTTGTACATCTCAATTGTCAGTAGGACCCATTTGTTTTAAGCAAGTCTGCCATATCAGCTAAGATTTTTAAAAAGGCAGTAAATGAGGCTGAATTAACTGTGTCACTGCCAGACAAGGCTCCGCTGATTGCCAGGTTTAGACGTGGTAAGGATTCACTCCATGGTGCTGAAAATAAATCTCTGCTGATCGGACAGCTTTGTTTAGGCCCAAACAGTTTGTGGGCACCGTTTGTCACTGTTCTAGTGCAAGTAATGTATTGTGTTGTGTGGTGGCTTTGCTGGCATGCGTCTAAAACAATTTTAGGAGTTTGCCCCACCAAGATTGACATGCTAAAATCGCCACTGACAATCATACAACATTCCATTATTTACACACAGTTTTTGCTTTACAACATTCAAGTGCTAATTGCCTTTATTCCACTGCTGAAGAAGCATGACTCCAATCATCATGTCTACTCATATTTCAAACATCCAGCCTGACAAAATAAAAATGATTCCATGCCTCACAGTTAAGTGAATTATTGCCAATACATATTTACAACTCGGTTTCCATTCGGTTTTGATATTTAATATTTACATTTCATGTAACATTTAGTAATAATAATTATCTATGCAACCAACTGCTTTTTTTTTCTTCTCACAATTATTATTTTTTTTACAAACAATGGAGTAAAACAAGCTTAGATTTTGGGTTGGACATTGCATCCTATTCTTACTCTTTTAATCAATGGCATCAACATATTGCAAAACCAACCAACCGACTTGCAAAACCAATGAACAAGTATGTGCAAAAGCAACACATATCTTGGTCTATCTTAGCATGAAAAACCGCATACATTCAGTATGCATCTTCCGCTATGTCAAAATTGTGCATGGTATGTCAGTTTAGTATATCTTTCCGACCCATCCAGTGCATTTGAAAAACATTTTTAAATCAACAATATGTCAAAGGATTCAATTACTGAAAACTGATGCAAACAAATGGATCAAACAAAGACAAACAGATCAATGTCACTTTTCAAGCCTGCTAAAGGCGTGGTGGTCTATGGTAGGCTACAGTGGTAAACACCACCCCTATGGTAGGCTACAGTTCTTCCTAACCAGTCCCTCAACAACTCTCAGACTGAGTTCCACACTCACTGGGTCCTCAGATGAGAGGAAGTCTGGAGAGAGAGATGGAAGAATGGATGAATCATTCAACAAGACTTGGCTCATCTCCTGGTCAGCTGACATATCGGAAGGGGTCATCACTGGTTCATACACATACAGGACAGGGACATAGAGTCAATACAACAGTGCTACAGCATGTGGAAGCATTATGGTATTTATTTTCACCCGTCAAGTTCTTTTAGATCAGCATGAGCGGAGAACGGAAGCTAGGGAGCCATTTCAGACTATTGAGACACACCCAAAACCTTGGGTAAGGTGCCATACTGTACCTCGAATGTGTGTTTGAGTCCGCTGATGTTCCTGCAGGAGTGGAGACACTTATATATGTCAATAAAATAACAACAAATCATTATACTAGGTTGCTCTGTAAGAGCTGTTTATGACTGAATCAGTGTTGGGGTCAATTCTGCTATTGAAATTAGACGTGTCCAATACACATTCAATAACTCAATTGGTATTAAAGAGGAATTTGCTGCTTTTATCAGAAGTGATGTGATACATTGGTCTGTATCGTCCAGTCTATATGTTGGTCTGATACAGGTCATGATTCTGATAAGTCTACTTTTTTTTTCTCCTGATCCGAAAGTGTCCTGTAAGGAGGATGGCAATCAGATCGGGGGATTCTGTTCTCTCTCTAAGCACCCATAATGATTAGCCTACTTTGTACTAACTGTCCAAAATAAGGATTCTTCATCCACACATGATTTGGCTCACAAGTGGTTTGGAGCCCACTTTTTGGTGTTTGTAATTTTTTTTTTTTTTGGTTGAAAAGAACGTCAAGCAAATATGAATTATCAAGACTGTTTTGTGTTCAATAAATACCTCTGGGAAAAGTTCTTGTTATGGAGTTTGACTTTACTTTCACTTTATGTGGAAAGTACCTTATCTTAGCTCTGCCGTGACTTGCGGTGAGTTCTGAGGCCAGCTATGTGAATCCGGGACACTCAAATTAGTATGATATGGTTAGATAAGATAGATGGTAAGTTAAGGCAAAAACTTAGCTTGGTTGGTTGGGGTGGATGGGTAGATATATAATATGAACATCTAGCAACCCAAAGGTTGCAAGATAAAATTGCATCACTAACAACGTTAGTATTTGAGCTAATTAGCAAATGTTCAACTACTTACTACTTTTGAGCTACTTTGCAACTACTAGCATGTTAGCTAACCTTTCCCCTAACCTTAACCCTTTTAGCTAACCCTTCCTCCAGCCCAAACATGAACCCTTTTAGCTAACCTTTCCCTTAACCCTTTAGCCTAACTCCTAAACTTAACCCTAACCTTAACCCTAACTCTAAAACCTAGTCTAGCTAAAGTTAGCCATCTAGCTAACATATTGTACATTTTGCTAATTTGTAACATATAATACGAATTCTTATTCATAATATATCATACTAAATGGGTGATGGACATCCACAAATTAATACATACCATACAAAACGTAACATAAATGGAGTGTCTTGGATTTACGTACAGAACAATACGAGCAGGTGGATGCCTTTGACAGTCAAAGATCACATCTGGAGGCCATGGTCAGGGTCTCACCATCCCAGTCATCCGGATTGTCCCTCATAATCCGGAACAGCGCACGTAGATCAGATTGGTAAAAGTAGATTGTCTGTGCCAGCCTGGAGGTGGAGTTCCATCTGGTTGGCGCGGCCCTCAGTAGAGTCAGCTGTTATAAGATAAATGACTTGTATAAAGACTTTTTTTGGAGTTAACATAAGCAATATTACCGGCCAATGACATTAGATAATTTATCTTGGTACAATTTATTTTACATTTTTAAATAAAATAATTTAAAAACAAATTATCCCTCAATATAACATATTTAGGCTGGCTTAGATTTCACTATTCATGGTGTAAATAGCCATTTGCAGAAGTGATGTGATGCATTGGTCTGTATTGCCCAGTCTGTCTGTTGGTCTTGTCTTTGATAAATCGTCCTGGTCAGAAACTGTCCTCTAAGGGGATGGCAATCAGGTAGGCGGATTCTGTGCTCTTTATTTGGTTCACCAGTAGCCTACGTTCTGGTGTTTGTAAAAATACATGTTTTGAAAAAGAATGTCCCAACAATATTTATAACCACAACTATTTGTGCACAAAAAAATACCTGTGTGAAAAGTTATTGTTGTAGTTTCACTTCATGAGTTTTATGGGTACCTGGGTTTCGTCTCTGGGAATTTATTTCATTGATTTTTAAATTTCATCTTTGGAGTGTCTCTCGATAACAAAATGCCCAATACAGTACAACGCTTGTAGTGTGTGGAGTTAGTAGCTAGGGTAACATATTATTATATTGCCCTATCACGAGGATGTGGTTCCCCCAAATAAATGTTTTCGTGGAGTTTCATGCTGTTAACACTGTTTGACAAATAATGCAGCACAGACAATTAGGCGTGACCGGGACTGAGTACTGAGTCGAGCTTAGGACTCATGTTACCCCAGACACTTGTTGATAACAGTTTTGCTTGAATAGGAAATAAGCTTACCAAATACATTAGTGATACCAATCATTTTATTGACTTTTAAAACACTAATGTATAGACATAGTCCAAACTAAACTTGTGATTTCAAAGAAATTAGGGCTAGAAATGCAGTTGTTTCCATTGTTGTTTGATTATTCTTGTTAACAGTCATATGACCTATTCATCTCTTTCCCGTTCTCTCTCAGGCAAACACACGTACACACACACACACAGGTCAAGGTCTCTGCACATATCTGTACCACATTATCATGCTGACGGTTTTGGTTTTGGCCTTTCTAGGGAGTTTTTCCCCAGCCACCGTGCTTCTACACCTGCATTGCTTGCTGTTTGGGGTTTTAGGCTGGGTTTCTGTTACAGCACGTTGAGATATCAGCTGATGTACGAAGGGCTGTATAAATACATTTGATTTGATGCAGTAAACTGTTGTGTATCACTCCCAATAACCAGGTTTTTATCGTTGCTTTCTTCCGGGTGCAGGTTGTTGTTGTTAGAGAGTCATAACTCTATGCCCTTTGCCTATCTGACGGAACTGGTACCAGGAGTTGCGACAGTTTGTGGAAATCACCTGACAAATAGGATCATGCTGGCTACACTCCAGAGAGAGGAATGGTGGCTACATGTGAATACACTTTGAATTTGGGGATCGAGGGACTTCCCGCTGGCTTCTGCAGCTTCTGGACCTCGCCTATTGATTTAGTATAAATACAGTTCAAGGTAAAAGAGGAACATAAAAGGTTGATGAGTAGTCTTCACAAACCCTCTGCAAAATGGCAACGGCACAACTACAATGGCCAATGGTAAGGCTATTAGGTGTTTAACTACACGTTATTATAGTTTTCTGCATGCAATAGTACTTCCAAAATAAAATATCATAGATGTTAAAGTTTTAGTTGTTAGTAACATAGCATTGATTAGAGTTTTTAAGAGATACTGTATGTATTGGTCATAAATGTTGAAAATGTGACAGCCATTTTTTTGTGCCCAAGAGTAAAATGTGTGTACGGGAGTACGTAATCTTTTATAATTCATATTTGTTTAGCATTGTATAAACTCTGTTCATCTGCATGACTGACTGTAACAGAAACTGAAAGCAGGCATAGTGCAGTGCATGAAATAAACAAATCTGTGGCATATTCTGCTTATTTTATCTCATACATTTTTTTATATAGCAAAATGTATGTTAATTGATGTAGTGTGTCAGAAAAGGAGGAAGAGGATTTACAACCTCGACGCTCTTCATGATATAGCCTATATGTATGACATATCTGCTAAATGACTTAAATGTAAATGTAAATATCTCTCTCATCTCACACACACTCTCTATCTCTCTCCACCCCCCCCCCTCTCTCTCTCTCTCTGTCCCAGGCCTTACCTGTTAGGCGCCAGCATTGTCCCAGAGGAGACTCACCGATCCCTTTTCCGCACGATCCAACATTCCTGAACGCAACTCACGCCTCTCTGCAGGTTGTCCAAGACCATAAATCGACCCGATCCTCCCGGTTAACTGTCACCGTGCTCAACGGCTCAGACGGTAAAAGAGTCCCATTGGTCCTCAAGAGCACAGACACCATCGGCAAACTTCAGAAGAGTTTCCTACTGAAGCATCCTGACCTGACGGGAAGCCTGAACCTCGCCTACAACGGCAAGCCCGTCCAGGAGCACCAGAGCCTGGGAGAGCTGGGGGTGAAGAATGGGGCTACCTTCATCACCTTTCAGAGATGCCGTGGAGGGTAGATGTGGAGTAAACGTGGAGCAATAGATGTGGAGGAGGGCTGATTCCATTTATCTATCCCATAGTATGAAATAATATACAAACATTATCTGTTAATGATTTTGTCATTTACAAAGAACAATTGCATTAGACATATCAGGTGTTCTTTTTGCACAACATAATATATGCTTTCTTGATTCAAATACCAACCAAGGTGATACTGTAGCCTACTGAGGGAGGATTCACAATGAATAATGTCAAGCCATCTCTTTCCTTTCTTTATGTTAAAGTAACTGTCCAGTCTTTCCCATACTTCTATAAAATATGACCTATAAATACTTACAATAAGAGTGAAATAGTTTTCATTCCAAAAAAAGTAATTAAGTATGTTAAAAAGCAGCTTTTTTTGTGTTGGAATTGTGTGGGCGTACACCGGTCATTAAAAATATTAACTTGAGTAGACGGCTGATTGGCCAGCTCATCCTCCCCAGGGAAATAATTCATATGAGGAAATGTCAAGAGTTTCTTAAATGGCCTGTTTGAGGTACAAGTTTGAGATGGGGTTTTCAAAGTGTTTTTTTTCCTCAAATTTTTGCTTTGGCCACAAATATGTACGGGACAAATCAGAAACGGAACTTTTAAAAGTGAGATTTCCACTGGGCAGTTACTTTAACTCCAACAGGCACAGCCAGAAGAGGACTAGCCACCCCTCAGAGCCTGGTTCCTCTCCAGGTTTCTTCCTAGGTTCTGTCTTTCTAGGGAGTTTTTCCTAGCCGTGCTTCTACATCTGCATTGTTTACGGTTTGATGTTTTAGTCTGGGTTTATGTATAAGCACTTTGTGACATCTGACTGATTTTACAAAGGGCTTTATAAATACATTTGTCTCGTTTTGCTCTTGCCTGGTACTAGCTAACAAAGTGCACGATGAGCCGGTCACCAATCAAGTGATTTAGTTCACCACGTTAAATGTGCCGTTTGTGAGGTTTTATTGATATATTTGATATACAATTGTTGTTTAAAGACTACTGTATTTCTTACTTTACCATAACAACAAATATTTTTGTAACTAGAAATATGTTTTCAATGACAACCAAAAAGGCTAGCCAATCAGAAGGATAATGAACAAAACAAATAATTTTTAACCCTTCACCCTTCATTAAATAAACACTTAAATATTTAAAGCATATGCAATTTGTGTTTGGTAACATTTTCATGATAAAACATTGGCCAATAACTAGTTCCGAAAATAAATGAACCCCCCTTGTTGCCACATCGACCTGAGCTAGCGTAGGTGCTGCACAAATCGAATGATCTGCTGATGCTCACTCGTTCGGTTGTCAATTATTCTAGTATCAGTAAAAGGACAGTCTTCATGGAAATCACCTGACAAAGAGGATGGTGCTGGCTACACTCCAGGAAATGGCTGTTCCAAAAGTACCAAAACAACGTGTGGTGTTCCTTAATGGACACGAAGGGGATTCCCTTTGGATTAGATTTCCCCCTACAGATTAAAGTTGTAAAATAAATCCATATCTTCAAAGGAACAGAACGAGAAACAAATACAGTACCAGCCAAAAGTACAGACACACCTACTCATTCAAGGTTTTTCCTTTATTTCATCTATTTTCTACATTGTAGAATAATAGTGAAGACATCAAGACTATGAAATAACACATGGAATCATGTAGTAACCAAAAAAGTGTTCAAGAAATCAAAATATATTTGAGATTTTAGATTCTTCAAAGTAGCCATCCTTTGTCTTGATGACAGCTTTGCACATTATTGTCATTCTTTCAACCAGCTTCATGAGGTCGTCACCTGGAATGCATTTCAATTAACAGGTATGCCTTGTTAAAAGTTCATTTGTGGAACTTCTTTGCTTTTTAATGTGTTTGAGCCAGTCAGTTGTGTAGTAACAAGGTAGGGGTGGTATACAGAAGATTGTCCCATTTGGTAAAAGACCAAGACTATATTATTGCAAGAACAGCTCAAATAACCAAAGAGAAACGACAGTCTATCATTACTTTAATGCATCAGCATGATAATGTGAAGCAAATACGTGCAGAGATCTTGACTGCCGTGTGTGTGTTTGTTTGCCTGAGAAAGT
The DNA here is from genome assembly GCF_034236695.1 of Oncorhynchus nerka. NCBI lineage: Eukaryota > Metazoa > Chordata > Actinopteri > Salmoniformes > Salmonidae > Oncorhynchus > Oncorhynchus nerka. The sequence continues at coordinate 63,573,873 of NC_088406.1, forward strand.
GAAAGAGTTGAAGAGGTCACATGACTTTTAGTAATTGTAATAAAACAACAGAGGAAACAATTGCATGTCTAGCCCTCATTTCTTTACAAACACAAGTTTAGGTTGAACTATGTTTATATGTTAGTGTTTTAAAAGACACTCAAATGAATGGTAAAACTAATGTAATTGCTAAGCGTATTCCTATTCAATTAAAACTGTTATCGACGCGTCTAGGGTGACACGAGTTCTAACCTCGACTCAGTAGTGTCTCTGTGCTGCATTTCTTGTCAAACAATGGTGTCGTGTCTTTGGCTATGCCGGATTAAGTGATATGACATGCTATTCTATAAAATCATTTCTCCGTAATTAATATCACCTGATTGAGCTAATCATGTAAATGTAATTAACTAGAGAGTCAGGCACCACAAAATAATATTTATAGAGCTGTTACCTTCCGAATAAACTCTTGAAGATCTAGTAATATTTTACATCCATAGCAGTCAACATTAATCTTCATTTTACTTCAGTCTCATCTGAAAGTTGTAAATTCTTGGTTATCTGCAAGAACCCTGGCTAACAATTTGAATCAGCAATACAACATTGGGTTTAATTATTTATTTACTAAATACCTAACTAATCACACAGAATTCACATACACACAATTAATCATAACTTGATTACAAATGACGTCATAAAGGAAAACGTCCCTAGCGGGCGGAACATATATGACTGTAAGGGTTTTCCTCCTCTTCGTCTGAAGAGGAGGTGTAGCAAGGATCGGACCAAGATGCGGCGTGGTAAGTGTCCATGGTTGTTTATTTAAAAACATGAACTGAACACTCAATGAATACAAAACAATAAACGTGAACAAAACCGAAACAGTACCGTGTGGCGAACAAACACAGACACGGAAACAATCACCCACAAACACACAGTGAAACCCAGGCTACCTAAGTATGATTCTCAATCAGAGACAACTAATGACACCTGCCTCTGATTGAGAACCATACTAGGCCGAAACATAGAAATTCCCAAAACCTAGAAAAACAAACATAGACAACCCACCCAACTCACGCCCTGACCATACTAAATAAATACAAAACAAAGGAAATTAAGGTCAGAACGTGACAGTACCCCCCCCCAAAGGTGCGGACTCCGGCCGCAAAACCTTGACCTATAGGGGAGGGTCTGGGTGGGCGTCTGTCCGCGGTGGCGGTTCTGGCGCGGGACGCGGACCCCACTTCAACATTGTCTTAGTCCGCCTTATTGTCCGCCTCCGTGGCTTTCTCACCATGGCCACCCCTCTCAATGACCCCACTGGACAGAGGGGCAGCTCGGGACAGAGGGGCAGAAGCTCTGGACAGAGGGGCAGGGGCTCGGGACAGAGGGGCAGGGGCTCGGGACAGAGGGGCAGGAGCTCGGGACAGAGGGGCAGGGGCTCTGGCGCCTCTGGGCTGAGGGGCTCTGGCGCCTCTGGGCTGAGGGGCTCTGGCGCCTCTGGGCTGAGGGGCTCAGGCGCCTCTGGGCTGAGGGGCTCCGGCGCATCTGGGCTGAGGGGCTCCGGCGCCTCTGGGCTGAGGGGCTCCGGCAGCGGCGCCGGACAGGCGGGAGGCTCCGGCAGCGGCGCCGGACAGGCGGGACGCTCCGGCAGCGGCGCCGGACAGGCGGGAGGCTCCGGCAGCGGCGCCGGACAGGCGGGACCACCTGCAGGGAGGAGACAGAGAGACAGCCTGGTGCGTGGGGCTGCCACAGGAACCACCAGGCTGGGGAGACCTTCAGGAGGCTTGGTGTTAGGAGGAGCCTGAAAGACTGGGCTGTGGGGGAGCACTGGAGCTCTGGTGCGCAACCTTGGCACCACTTCCCCAGGCTGGACAACTACTCTAGCCCGGACCTTCCAGAGTGCAGGCACAGGTTGAACCGGGCTGTGGGTAAGCACGGGAGATCTAGTGCTTACTACACGCACCTCTCCCTTTGGCTCCACTCCCACATTTGCCCGGCACGAGCGGAGCGCAGGCAGAGGACGCACTGCACCCTCCCAGCGCCCGGAGACACAGCACGCAGAGCCGGCGCAGGATAACCTGGACCAAAACTGCGTACCGGCGACCAGACCCGCTGAGCAGGCACCATACGCCCTGGCTCAATGCCCACACTCGCATGGCACTCTCGGGGGGCTGCCCTATAGCGCACCGGGCTATGGGCACGCACTGGCGACACCGTGCGCTTAACCGCATAACACGGTGCCTGACCAGTAATGCGCTGCTTATCATAAGCACGAGGAGTGAGCTCAGGTCTGCTACCTGGCTTAGTACCACACCTCGTGTGCCCCCCCCCAAAATAATTTGGGGCTGCCTCTCGTACCTGTCGCACTGCCGTGCTGGCTTCGCCAACCTCATTCTCCTGTAGCCTTCCTTGCACTGCTCCATCGAATCCCAGGCGGGCTCCGGCACTCTCCCTGGGTCGACCGCCCACCTGTCTATCTCCTCCCAAGTCGTGTAGTCCAGACTCTGCTCTGATGCTGGCCGCTGTTGTTGCTGCTGCTGCTGCTGTCGTCGCTGCGGTTTTTTACCACGCCGCTCAGCTTTCGCTGCCTCCAGCTCTGCTTTAGGACGGCGATTTTCCCCAGCCTGTGCCCAGGGTCCCTCTCTGTTCAGTATCTGCTCACATGTCCAGGAGTCCTGTGATGCTGGCCGCTGTTGCTGCTGCTGCTGCTGTCGTCGCTGCGGTTTTTTACCCCGCCGCTCGGTCCTTGGTGGGTGGGTGATTCTGTAAGGGTTTTCCTCCTCTTCGTCTGAAGAGGAGGTGTATAGCAAGGATCGGACCAAGATGCGGCGTGGTAAGTGTCCATGGTTGTTTATTTAAAAACATGAACTGAACACTCAATGAATACAAAACAATAAACGTGAACAAAACCGAAACAGTACCGTGTGGCGAACAAACACAGACACGGAAACAATCACCCACAAACACACAGTGAAACCCAGGCTACCTAAGTATGATTCTCAATCAGAGACAACTAATGACACCTGCCTCTGATTGAGAACCATACTAGGCCGAAACATAGAAATTCCCAAAACCTAGAAAAACAAACATAGACAACCCACCCAACTCACGCCCTGACCATACTAAATAAATACAAAACAAAGGAAATTAAGGTCAGAACGTGACAATGACAGCTTGTTACACAAAGGAAAATGGGCTGGGTTGAGTGAAAGAGCGAGAGACTGAGTAACAAAGGGAAAAAGCTGTGCTATCGTAAATACAGTATCTTAAATTACCGCCCATTTGGAAAAGGAAAATGCAGTAAATATTTACTCTGAGCTGCGCTTCAGTAGGTTGGTGGTAGATGGAAGGCCGTATTGCCAAACCGAGTCCTCAGTCCTTTGAAGAATGTCTCTGGTTGTCAATTGGATACGTTGTAGTAACGTCGTTGTGTGATAGACGGGATACTCTGTCTGTTCCTTCCTAACCTGCGTTTGCAGCTGCGGTCGCTAAGTCAACAGCTAGGAGGTCACTAGCTTCACTAGCTAGGAGGTCACTAGCTTCACTTCTGTAGTGAATAAGAGTTCAAAAGTTCATACCATTTGCATCCAAAGCTCATGCTGATGTTGGCTTCGTTCTGTAGTTATTATCTGAACCATTCTGACATAGGACCGTCGCCCTCATATCCTCGGAACAGGAAGTTGTTCTATTGTCAAGGGCTTACAGGAAGGGAGAGGAGGGTGTGTTTGAAAGGTTTTATAGCCCTTGTCCCTTCACAGGGGAGGGCCACTGATTGAGCAGCCCTCCCCATTTTATGAAAATCCAAATCTCACATTTAGAAGCTAAAATCACATTTCATCCCATCACAAATAATTTAATATTCAAACATTTAAATTGAACAACAAGTCCATGTGAATCCGATAACTCTGATGTGTAGACTTTCTGCTGTAGAGTTTATGTCATCTTAACATTGATGAGAATGTCTCAGATGACAACCGAACTGACATCATATTCATTAAGTACAACTGCATATGTTCAATTGTTCGGTTTACCAGAATATAGTTCATCTCCCCACCTACAGATGTTCCCAGAATCTCTGTTAACCAAGTTACATTTTTTTTAACCTCAGTAGATTAGAAAAGGGAAAAGGGAGGAAGAGGTATTTATGACTGTCATAAACCAACCCCCCAGGCCAACGTCATGACAATGGTAACAGCGTGAAAATCCACATCAATCAATCAAATGTATTTATAAAGCCCTTTTCACATCAGCAGATGTCACAAAGTGCAATACATAGCTGCCACTACAGTTTCCAAATCTATGAAAGGCATTGCAGAAGTAGGCTTCTCCTGACTGGCATGGAGCAAACTGCAGACAATATAATCTCAAATGTTAAACCCCAGCACTTTTACCTTCGGCCATTGGAGTGCATTTGTCATTACTACTGGTGGAGTTAGTATGTGAAAACGACTCTTCTCAAACATACATTACCGGTCAGAGGTTCAAACATCTGCTCATTCAAGGGTTTTCTTTATTTTTACTACTTTGTATATTGTAGAATAATAGTGAAGACATCACAACTATGTAATAACACATATGGAATCATGTAGTAACTAAAAAAGTGTTAAAGAAATTAAAATATTTTTCATATTTGTAACGATTTTCGTCCTCTTCTGAGGAGGAGTAGGAAGGATCGGACCAATACGCAGCGTGGTAAGTGTTCGTCATATTTTTAATTAAAACTGAACACTACACAAAATGAAAACAAAACAGTTCCGTGTGGAAAACACAGACACAGAAAATAAATCACCCACAACCAAAATGGGGAAAACAGGCTACCTAAGTATGATTCTCAATCAGAGACAACGATCGACAGCTGACTTTGATTGAGAACCATACCAGGCCAAACACAGAAATACAACACAGAAAAAGAACATTAGACTACCCACCCCAACTCACACCCTGACCAAACTAACACAAAGACATAATAAAGGAACTAAGGTCAGAACGTGACAATATTTATATATTTCTACAAAGTAGCCACCCTTTGAATTGATGACAGCTTTGCACAATCTTTACATTCTCTCAAACAGCTTCACCTGGAATGTTTTTCCAACAGTCTTGAAGGAGTTCCCACATATGCTGAGCACTTGTTGGCTGCTTTTCCTTCACTCTGAAGTTGAACTCATCCCAAACCATCTAATTTGGGTTGAGGTTGGGTGACTGTGGAGTCCAGGTCATCTGATGCAGCACTCCACCACTCTCCTTCTGGGTCAAATAGCCCTTACACAGCATGGAGGTGTGTTTTGAGTCATTGTCGTGTTGAAAAACAAATGATAGTCCCACTAAGCACAAACCAGGTGGGATGGCATATCGCTGCAGAATGCTGTGATAACCATCATGGTTAAGTGTGCCTTGAATTCTAAATAAATCACAGACAGTGTAACCAGCAAAGCACCCCCACACCATCACACCTCCTCCTCCGTGCTTCACGGTGGGAACCACACATGCAGAGATCACCCGTTCACCTACTCTGCGTCTCACAAAGACATGGCAGACCAAATGAGAGGTTTCCACTGTCTGATGTCCATTGCTTGTGTTTCTTGGCCCAAGCAAGTCTCTTCTTTGTATTGGTGTCCTTCAGTAGTGACTTCTTTGCAGCATTTCAACCATGAAGTGTCACGTCCTAACCTTAGTTCCTTTTTTATGTCTCTATTTTAGTTTGGTCAGGGTGTGAGTTGGGTTGGGCATTCTATGTGTTGTTCTATGTTTTTGTATTTCTGTGTTTGGCCTGGTATGGTTCCCAATCAGAGGCAGCTGTTTATCGTTGTCTCTGATTGAGAACCATACTTAGGCAGCCTGTTTTCCCACTATGATTTGTGGGTAGTTGGTTTCTGGTGTGTGTCTGCACCAGCCAGAACTGTTTCGGTCGTTCGCGGTGTTATTTTTGTGATTTCAGTGTTCATTAAATAAATATGGACACATACCACACTGCACCTTGGTCCTCTCCTTCCAACAGCCGTTGCATGAAGGCTTGAATCACACAGTCTCCTCTGAACAGTTGATGTTGAGATGTGTCAGTTACTTGAAATCTGTGAAGCATTTATTTGGGCTGAAATTTCTGAGGCTGGTAACTCTAACGAACTTATCCTCTGCAGCAGAGGTAACTCTGGGTTTTCCTTTCCTGTGTCTGTCCTCATGAGAGGATCTGCAAAATGGCAACGGCACAGCTACAATGGCCAATGGTAAGGCTTGTTTATTTACGCACCGGTACTTCCACACTATAATGTCATACTGCCGTGGTTGGTAACATAGTTTAGTATTGTTTTGAGTAAAACATTATTTTTTTTAGAAGAGATATGTATTGGTCATCAATGTTGAAAATGTAAGCACTATTTCTTGTGCCAAAAAGTGAAATGTGGGTCAGAGGGTTTTTCTTTTATCGTTCACAATTCTTCTTCATGATATCAACTGTACGACACAGTAACAGAAACTGAAAGCAGGCATAGTGGAGGGCATGAAATAAGCAAATGTGTGGCATTTCCCGTCATTGTTGTACAATGCAAAAGTGATGTTCATTGAAGTAGAATGTCAGAAAAGAATGAAGAGGATGAACAACCTTGACATTATTGATGATATAGACAGTATTTACAGTATGCCATATCTCTCTCCTCTCACACACACACTCTATTTCTCTCTATACCCCCCTGTCTCTTTCTCTCTCTCTGTCCCAGGCCTTACCTGTTAGACTCCACGATTGCCCCAGAGGAGACCCACCGATCCCTGTTCCGTACGATCCAACATTCCTGAACGCAACTCACGCCTCTCTTCTGGTTGTCCAAGACCATAAACCGAACCGAGCATCCCGTTTAGCTGTCACTGTGCTCAGCGGCTCAGACGGCAAAAGAGTCCCATTCGTCCTCAAGAGCACAGACACCATCGGCAAACTTCAGAGGAGGTTCCTACAGAAGCGGCCTGACCTGACGGGAAGCCTGAACCTCGCCTACAACGGCAAGCCCATCCAGGGGCACCAGAGCCTGGGAGAGCTGGGGGTGAAGAATGGGGCTACCTTCATCACCTTTCAGAGGTGTCTTGGAGGGTAGACGTGGAGCAATAGATGTGGAGGAGGGCTGTTTCCATTCGTCTATCCCTTGGCATAGCTTGCTGTTTGGGGTTTTAGGCTGGGTTTCTGAATAAGCACTTGGTGACATCGGCTGTCTAAATGCATTTGATTGATTGACTGATTTAACTGTCTTGTTTTGCTCTTGCCTGGTACTAGCTAACAAAGTGAACTATAAGCCGGTCACCAATCAATTTGAGTTAGTTCACCACGTTAAATGCACCATTTGTGAGGTTTTACTGACAATTTTGATAAACCATTGTCGTTTAAGAGTGGGCTACTACTGTATCTAAAATAGTTTGGTACTGATTTCTTACTTGTTGCCACATCGACCTGAGCTAGCGTAGGTGCTGCACAAATCTAATGATCTGCTGATGCTCACTCGTTTGGTTGTCAACTGTTCTAGTAGCAGTAGAAGGACAGTCTTCCTGGAAATCACCTGACAAAGAGGATGGTGCCAAAAATATCAAAAGGAAAGTGTGATGTTCCTTAATTGGACATGGCTTGGATTTCCCCTTGTACATTAAAGGTATTTAAAAGGGGGTTGTACCTGCAGACTACAGGTACAAAATACATCCTTATCTTCAAAGGAACAGCAAGAGAAACATATATGTTTGAGAAGAGTAGTTGTCGCTCTGGATAAGAGCGTCTGCTAAATGACTCAAATGTAAATGTAATGTAGTTTTCACATACTGACTCCACCAGTAGACAAATGTACTCCAATGGCCAAAGGTAAAGGTGCTGGGGTTTAACATTTGCGATGATATTGTCTGCAGTTTGCTCCCCGTCTGCACAGGAGAAGCCTACTTCCGCCTTTCACAGAGTTTGAAACTGGATTGGTTGCTACTGATTAACATGCCCTTAGAGGAAATATTAGCACACACTGCCACAACACCATAAATCACTCAACATTCTTCAACTGGTCGTTCAGAGCAGCACAGTTTCCGTTGAATTAACGCTGCACACCGTAGCGTGGAAGTGCACTAATTAAAGGGTTGCCAATTTTAAACCTAACCTTAACAACTAACTTTAACCACGCTGCTAACCTCATGCCTAACCCTAACCTTAAATGAAGATCAAAAAGCAAATGTTTGTTCACACACATTTTTCTGATATTGCCAGTTTGGACTTTGTAGCTATGGTAACTAGTGACAACCCAATTTCACATGTGTAATATTGTTTGAGACATCAGGGGCCTGTTGCACAAAAGTAGAATTAAGACATCCGGGATAAATGACTCAGCTGAGCTCAATGAAGCCAAAACATGTGCGTCCAGGCTTAATTGGTTGCACAAAGACCAAGCCAGGATGAGCAGACACGGATTCATTAAGCCAGGTGAAACCAATCCTGGATAGGTGCGCGCTCACGGCTCACTCAAATAGACCCCGCCACAGATCACAGATTAACTGATTTACCATGGCAACTAGAGCCGCGTACTTTTCCCCGTCGGAAGCACAAATCCTCATGGAGGCATACGAGGAGGTAAAAGATATAATTAAGAAGAAAGGCAACACCGCCACAGTGATAAAGCAAAGAGAAAAAGCGTGGCAAAGTATTGCAGACCGCCTGAATGCGTAAGTAGTGCACAATTACACACTCACCGCTCCGCTGAAACATCACAATTACAATTCAAATATTTAATTCACATCTCCAAAAATGCAGTTGTACTGTAATTATGAAACGGTTAAATTTTTAATTGAAATGCACTGCAGATATGAGTGAAATTGTGTAAAGTAACTCCATCACACTGTATAAAGCTATGATAAATTTTTTGATATTTTTACTGAAAACAAGACAAAAATACCAAGTAATTTTTTGCAGTGTGACTCCATTAAATGTGTGTGTGTGTGTGTGTGTGTGTGTGTGTGTGTGTGTGTGTTAAGATTAAACATGAACGGGCCAAAACGGACATGGCAGCAGGTCAAAATCAAATACAAGAACATTCTGCAGAATGGTATGGTCCCTCACTAATATTTAACAAAGCACAAGCATATATTGTACCCAGAAGGTGCCTGCTCACACATTGTCTGTACTGTTTTAGCAGTGAAAAAGAATACCCACAGACAAGGCACGGGTGGTGGGTCACCAAAGGCTGACCTTACCCCAGCAGAGGACATGGCCTTGGAGCTAAATAAAGGCAGGCCCGTCTTAGAGGGGATCCCTGGGGGAAAGAGACGAGCATAGGTTCCTCCCAAGATGCCACCCGCTTCATTCAAGGTATGTCCTTCCATCTCTACATGGGATACAACCACATTCATATTGAATCAATTTGGACTGTCTGACTTTGGTTTACCTATTGCCTTGCAGTGCCTGGCAGCACTGTGTTCCTGTTAGAGCCACCAGCACAAGCACCAGACGATGCTGATCCAGTGAGTACTCCATCAAAGGCATACTGTAGGCCTGGCATGTCTTGTCTACTAGCTTCAATATGAATCCGATTAAATGTGATAGGGTGAAGGCCCCAGTGCAGCAGCAACAGCACATGATGGAGACGATGATGAGGAGGAGACCATCTCTCTGGATTCCAGAAGGCATGAGGTATCATGTTAAGACTGTGAAAGTACTATTTACTCTACAATGGTGAGGAGTCCTCATCAAAATCAAAAAATCTCATTTCTTTTACAGGACCCAGATGCTATACAGTGGGAAAACCAGCCTGGCAACATAGTGCGTATTAATAAAAGGACACCACATCCTGCCAAATTCCAGCTGCGCTAATTGTATTGTGTTCACAGAGCTCACAAGCTATCAGAAAGTTGTATGGCAACCACCTCCGGCGCCAAATAGAACTGGCAGACATAGACATTCAGTACAAGAAGAAAAAGATGGAAAATCTTGCACTGGAGTCCGAAATAAAAAGAGGACAATTAGGAAACTGGACCTTGAAATAAAAAAACTTGAGAGGGAGGTGAGATATGCCTTCAATGTACACTGTATGCTAACTGTAACACAAATGTATTAATCATTATTTTTCTTTCCTCCCCAGCTCCAAGAAGATGACACAGCTCAAAATAAAAATTAGGTATATTCTCGTAAAGTCAAGTGAGCCATGACATATGAGCTCTTATTGTGAGCACACAGGACGGTGGCATCTTTCTAAGGTTTTTTTTTTTTTCCCAGCAATCAGTACAACCAAGTCATCGTTATAAGGCATCGCCCTCTTTTGCCCACCCCCAGCACCAGGTGTGGCCACTAGCCTATATGAAGGCCCAAAATTGTGTGTTCCTTTCTGCTCTGACAATGGCATGCCCATTCGTGCGAGATGTGGTGGATGAAGAAGCACTTGTGCTGAGGAGAGCCTTCAGGCGAGAAAGGGTCTTCAGGGACCGGTTGGACCCACTGGCCTTCCCTGATGACCATCTATATGAAAGATACAGGTTTTCTGCAGATGGCATCAGGTATCTATGCAGACTACTGGGTCCCAGGATTAAGCACCGCACTGCACGGAGCCATGCACTGAGTGTGGAGCAAATGGTTTGTGTGGCCTTGCGCTTTTTGCTAGTGGAGCCTTCCTGTACTCAGTGGGGGATGCAGAACAGCTGAACAAGGCCACAATTTGCCGCACAATAAGGAGTGTGTGTCTGGCTATCAAAGCATTAGCAGATGTCTTCATCTCCTTCCCTGGCCACAGAAGACTCTGTGACATCAAAGAGGAGTTCTATATGATTGCAGGTAAGAGGATCTACAAATTACAGGACAACTGTTAACACATAGTAGGATACTCATTACTTTGTGTGACAGGTTTCCCCAATGTCATTGGTGCAGTGGACTGCACACACATAAGGATAAAAGCCCCTCAGGTGCCCATGAGGCCGATTTTGTGAATAGGAAATCCTTTCACAGCATTAATGTTCAGGTGAACATAACTTTTTGATATTGTCCATTGACGAACACTCTGCATTGCCAGTGATGTGCATTGATTGGTGTAATATTCCTCATCTTATGATTTCAGATGGTCTGCAATGCTGACTGTGTGATCAGCAATGTTGTGGCAAAATGGCCTGGCTCAGTCCATGACTCCAGAATCTTTCGGGCCTCTGAAATCTATCAGTGCCTATCACAAGGTAAGCCACACAACCCCTATTTATAACCATCATGGCTGTGTCAAGAATATCACTGTGTTTATGAGGTAGTAATGATGAGATTTTGTGTTTACAGGTGAATTCTCTGGTGTGTTGCTGGGAGACAGGGGGTATGGCTGCCAGCCTTTTCTCCTGACACCTTTCACAGACCCCCAGGAAGCACAGCAGGCCTACAACCATGCCCATGCCAGGACCAGGGCCAGAGTTGAAATGACCTTTGGCCTCCTGAAGGCACGCTTTCACTGCCTTCACAAATTAAGGGTCAGCCCTGTTAGGGCATGTGATATTACTGTGGCTTGTGCTGTCCTCCACAATGTGGCCTGCCTGAGGAAGGAGAGGGCCCCCAGAGTGCCACCAGCCATGGACTGGGACAATCCGGCAATCTTCCCCGATGACGACAGTGGTCGGCTGCTGAGGGACCAATATGTGTTGAATTATTTTAGTTAGTATGTGTGCTTTCAATTTTGGTTAAATATGTCCTGCGGTGGCAGAGGAATTTGGGTTTTTTGGGTTCGTTTTTGACGAATTTGGCCTCTTATGATGTTTGTGCGGTATACTGTGTGTAATACAAGGCTGCAGGGAGGCTACTGCATCCATTCATTTGTCTGTTCAGTTGATGTGTATGGATTTGTCCTGCATTTATTTTAGTGCGCAGACATGCAGGGTGTGTTATATACAGACCTTTGAATGTGTATGTATCATTTTGTATAATATGCTTGGATTCTGTGCTTTCCATCTTGTAGAGTCACTGTGACTTCAGTTTCGAAAGGAGCTGATGGTTTACCTGCTTTGTTTTGTCCTTATTCAATAAAGGAACATAATGTTACACATTGTGTTTTTATATTCATATGGAATGTGTATTTGTTTATATGACAGAGTACTAGGGCCACACTGAAGAAAAAGGATAAAGTCATACATTTATGAGGCTGGTTCTTTCTGCAGAAAAGCTACATTGTTTTTACAGTTTTGATACTTATGACAATGTGATACTTAATATTCTGGCACATCAGCATGTCTTTGTTTATGAAACCATACTGAAGTACAATTTCACGAAATGCCCCACATCTGTCATTTTAACAACTGTCCTCCTTTAAAACAACTGGTTACAATATTATGACTTGTGTTTTTTCCCCTCTGTGGCCCTAATATTCTATCATTTTATATATAGCCTTATAGTCTATGGGAAACTGTAAATTATCTAATGATAGCAACATCATCTAAAAATCATTTTTATCCAAAATCATTGAAATTAATGATCACAAACGTTTAAATAATAACAGTGGGTCTAGTTATATGTGATAACAATGTATAGTGAGCAGTGAAATAACTATTGGTTTCCATTTGTGGTGACTGCTGACTGACATTAGGGATGATATTAAATAAATCCTGGAATTTAGCCTGGTCTGGAGCAGGCTAGCTCCACAGAATAAATCTCCATGGTAATTTATACCATAACATATCCTCCTGCCCCCTATCCATCTTTAGTGCAACCGGATTACGGATCAATTGAGCCAGGATCACCAAGATATCCTGGCTTAATCCCTTATCCTAGTTTTGTGCAACAGGCCCCAGGACGCATAAACTGAAAAATACAAATATTTACAAATTAGCCACTCCACTTCAAGCTTTGTGGTAGCAGTCCAATACAACCCATTAATATATTACTGGTATTCTAGGCTACTTGTATTTAGTCTGAAATTACAATGTACGAAATAGTACCTTCTAGTGCTTATTGCATGAATACAATAGTACAATAGTACCTGCTCCACAGCTAATGTCCTATTCTACTGTAAATATTTAAACTACACTAATGTGATCATTCTGTAGTTGTGCCATTCACATTAAATGGCGCCTGCACTGAATATATAGGACATTTTAAAAAGGTGATAATGAAATATGCAAACCTGTGGTTCATAATAAACTATGGACCCCTCTCTGCCAGGAACCCCTTTGATATCCATTTCATAGACAGAGTACAGAGGGATCCTCCTGCCACGGTCATACTGAGTAGCAAAGTAATAGTGGTTACCGTTTCTCTGACAAATGTATGCAGGAGAGGAAGCATTATAAGCAGATACATTGCGCATGTCACGACTTCCGCCGAAGTCGGGTCCTCTCCTTGTTCGTGCGGCGCTCGCCATTGTCGATCCACTTTTCATTTTCCATTGGTTTTGATTTGTTTTTTTCACACACCTGGTTTCTATTCCCTCACTCCGCTTGAGCGGAGAGCTACATTCAGACTGGCGTATTTCTGAAGAAAGTATCTGTGCCCCTGTGGAGAAAAACATCACAGATGACTTCGCCGCCTGTACACACCCCTGACATCAAGGGCTTTATGGTCGGTTGATTAGTTGTATCCAGTGAGCTGGTGCTGGGCTGGAACAAAAGCCTGGACCACATGCAGGTTCCATATAAGGATGGAATATTAGCCAAAACATGTGTGGCTGTAGCTGTGATTGAGTCAGTGCGAAAACTTTGTAACTAAGACCTAAAGGCTAGTGCTACTGTGATTTTGAGCATGGCTTGAGCTTAGAGAAAGGGCACTCTCTGTCCACATCCCTCATTGGTATGACAGTAATTTCCCCTCACAAATATTACACAACCTAAATATTACGAGGTCATACATACTGTCTGTCTGGACTGTCAGGTTATGAGCCTTACATCATTAATTCAATGTACATGCTTATCACCTCAATGTATGTAAAGTAAATTTCCAGCTGGAAAAGCTTACTACTTTTAATTATCTAAACATTTAATTAATAAATCACTCCTTCCCACCCCATCTCAATGCCAAAGGTGTCATATCCAACACTCAAAAATGCTCAACTTGGTTCTTTATTCGATAACAAAACAAGAGGAAAATTAAATCTATGAAAACTGGACCCACCCAGTCAATTGTTGTGATACCAAAATATTTGCTAAATGCGTAACATATTGTATAAAACGTACCATGATATATATATATTCTTTTACAAAAACAATAAAATGCAAAGAAATACATTTTTTCAAGAGAATATCATTATGCTAAGAGGGGTTTGAAAGGTTGGCGCTTTGTCACATTTGATGAATATCTGTGTGCACTGATATTACATACATGCAATTGTGTGTGTGTGTTTGTCATTTTCAATAGAAGCAGTGAAGAGGTCATTGGATCTCAACCAAAACAATGGAAATGCCATGGAAACGCATGGCATGGGGGAAAGATGTTGTGGGGGGAAAGATCCAGAATCTCAATGGCCACCAGCAAAATTAGCCTACATTTAGGCTATTGTTTATGTGTTTTTCACACTATGTTGAGGTAAAAATCGGAGAATAATGCTGGTATGGATGTCAACCCGAATACATTTTGATGTCATCATCACCAAGAAACTGCATTACAGTTAAAAAAACGACTACCACCATTGACTTCTCTATACTAGCTATGCTACCAGTCAATACAAATGAGAGTTAGCCTTCAGCAGTCACTTCTACTAAACCTGAAAAGGGACTACTTCTAAATGTTATGCCGTGAAAACAGACAGATATATCCAAATCAAACTTTAGTAAGCACATTATGGGCATGTTACAATACATAAAACATGACAATTTTCAAATATTTATTTTGTTAAATCAGATTGGTTGAATGTGCGTCCTTCTATCCCCCACGGTCTGCGTTCCATTGACTTCTTTACCGCATCTATTAGCGCTCAACACTTTAGTTTATCAGAGATGATCAGTCCTGGTGATCAGGGAGATAGAGAGATACAACCACAAGAACAGACAGGCTACTGCCAAGCAATTGAGTAGAGGAGCCTTTGGGGGTGATTGATGGAAGACTCGTACTTGTAGGAGATCTGGTGAGACAGACAAAGACAGACGTTCATTCTCCAAAGAATAAGGTAGACATTTTAAAAACACTTGACTTTTGTGTCGTCTACACCTGTTTGGTAGTCTAATGTTGACATCTTTTCGCTTACATAACCTGGCCTCACCTGGGGAAGAGGTAACAGTCGCGGATGCTGTCAATGCTGTGTGTCCTTGAACTTGTCAAAACGATCTCTCTGTACTCGTGATCTTTATTTCTTACATTCTTTACCTCAGCCACCCTAAACACCTCTGCTGGGGATATCAGCTGATCAATGCTGTCTGAGAAGCAAGTGTACTCATCAATGTTGACTACAGTGCAGGAAATAATGTTGAAAAGGATCCCATTGTCTGAAGCAGATTCCTCCGCGTCGGAACGTTTGGCCTTGGTTGTGGTAAACCTCCCAAATCGCACTTCTGACCCTACTTGTGCCTCATAATCTTTGCTTGAACCACGAAACACAGTTTGGCAGTTCTCTGTCTTCAAAAGCCTCATGGCATCCATTAGAAGGAAGTGGAGGGATTTGAACCGGAAGTTGCCATTATAGACAGTGACATTCCCACCCTGAGTCTCCACTGCTTGGTTGAACATCTTTCTGAACACATTTCCCCCATGTCCATAAGCCATTAATGCATCCGTGTGTTGCTTGACGCCTCCCGGGATTAACTTTGTACACTGCTTTGCCCCCCAGACATCCCTATACTCTAAACTGCCTTTCAGTTCTTCTTCCAGCAGACCCCCTTCCACAACCTTCTTCAACATCTGCTCCCGACAGTGAGTGTACTGGTCATCCACGGCATTAGGAACCATGTCCATTACATTTGCCTGAGTCACCTGTAATAGAAAAGAGAATTGAAAAGAAAAGAGAATTGTTACCAGGAATAGGCTCACTCTGGATCTGGGAAACGGGCCCAGAAGTCTGTCCTTACAGTATGGCTGGTTCAATCAGTGGTGTAAAGTACTTAAGTAAAAATACTTTAAAGTACTACTTAAGTCGTTTTTTAGGGTATCTGTACTTTACTTTACTATTTACATTTTTGACAATTTTTACTTTTACTTCACTACATTCCTATAGAAAATATTGTACTTTTTACTGCATACATTGTTCCTGACAACCAAAAGTACATTTGGAATGCTTAGCAGGACAGGAAAACTGTGAAATTCACGCACTTATCAAGAGAACTAGTGGTCATCCCTACTGCCTATGGTCAGGCGGACTCACTAAACACAAATGCATCTTTTGCAAATAATGTCTGAGTGTTGGAGTGTGCCCCTGGCTATACATACATTTTAAGAACAAGAAAATGGTACTGTCTGTTTTGCTTAATATAAGGTATTTATTATTTATACGTTTACTGTTGATACTTAAGAATATTTTAGCAATTACATTTCCTTTTGATACTTAAGTATATTTAAAACTAAATGCTTTTTTCCTCAAGTAGTATTTTACTGGGTGACTTTCACTTTCTATTAAGGTACACTACCGTTCAAAAGTTTGGAGTCACTTAGAAATGTCCTTGTTTTTGAAAGAAAAGCAATTTTTTTGTCCATTAAAATAACATAGAATTGATCAGAAATACAGTGTAGACATTGTTAATGTTGTAAATGACTATTGTAGCTGGAAACGGCTGATTTGTTATGGAATATCTACAAAGGGTACAGAGGCCCGTTATCAGCAACCATCACTCTTGTGTTCCAATGGCACGTTGTGTTAGCTAATCCAAGTTTATCATTTTAAAAGTGTAGGGGAATTCGTCTTCTGACGAAGAGGAGTAGTAGGAAGGATCGGAGAACCAATGCGCAGCGTGGTAAGTGTTCATGATATTTATTATAACTCAGAACACTAAATAATAAAACAACAAAGAGAACGAAATGAAACTGAAACACTTCTGTCTGGTGCAGACACAAAACAGAAAACAATTACCCACGAAACACAGGTGGGAAAAGGCTACCTAAATATGATTCTCAATCAGAGACAACGAACGACACCTGCCTCTGATTGAGAACCATACCAGGCCAAACACAAAAACACAACATATAAAAAGAACATAGACAACCCACCCCAACTCACGCCTGACCAAACTAAAACAAAGACATAACAAAGGAACTAAGGTCAGAACGTGACAAAAAGGCTAATTGATCATTAGAAAAGCCTTTTGCAATTCTGTTAGCACAGCTGAAAACTGGTGTATGTTGATTAAAGAAGCAATAAAACTGGCCATCATAAGACTAGTTGAGAATCTGGAGCATCTGCATTTGTGGTTCGATTACAGGCTCAAAATGGCCAGAAACAAATAATTTTCTTCTGAAAATTGTCAGTCTATTCTTGTTCTGAGAAATGAAGGCTATTCCATGCGAGAAATTGCCAAGAAACTGAAGATCTCATACAACGCTGTGTACTACGGTACTCCTTTCACAGAACAGTGCAAACCTGCTCTAACCTGAAAAGAAAGAGGAGTGGGAGGCCCTGGTGCACAACTGAGCAAGAGGACAAGTACATTAGTGTCTAGTTTGAAAAACAGACGCTTCACAAGTCCTCAACTGGCAGCATCATTAAATAGTACCCGCAAAACAACAGTCTCAACGTCAACAGTGATGAGGCGACACCAGGAGGCTGGACTTCTAGGCAGAGTTGCAAAGAAAAAGCCATATCTCAGACTGGCCAATAAAAAGAAAAGATGGGCAAAAGAACACAGACACTGGACAGAGGAAGATTGGAAAAAGTGTTGGACAGATGAATCTAAGTTTGAGGTGTTCGGATCACAAAGAAGAACATTCGTGAGACGCAGAAAAAAATTAAAAGATGCGGGAGAAGTGCTTGACGCCATCTGTCAAGCATGGTGGAGGCAATGTGATGGTCTGGGGGCACTTTGGTGGTGGTAAAGTGGGATCTCAACCCTATTGAGTTGTTGTGGGAGCATCTTGACCGTATGGGACATAAGAAGTTCCCATCAAGCCAATCCAACTTGTGGGAGGTGCTTCAGGAAGCATGAGGTGAAATATCTTCAGATGATCTCAACAAATTGACAAGTAGAATGCTGAAGGCCTGCAAGGCTAGAATTGCTGCAAATGGAGGATTCTTTGACGAAAGCAAAGTTTGAATTAAAAATCATTATTTATAACCTTGTCAACAACTTGACAATATTTCCTATTCATTTTGCAACTAATTTCATGCAACAAATTGACAACTAGAATACTGAAGGTCTGCAAGGCTAGAATTGCTGCAAATGGAGGATTCTTTGACGAAAGCAAAATTTGAAGGACACAATTATTATTTAAATTAAAAATCATTATTTATAACCTTGTCAACAACTTGACAATATTTCCCATTCATTTTTTCAACTAATTTCATGTATGTTTTCATGGAAAACAAGGACTTTTCTAAGTGACCCCAAACTTTTGAACGGTAGGGTATCTATACTTTTACTCAAGTTTGACAATTGGATACTTTTTCCACATCTGGGTTCAATCATTTCAATCTTATGACCCCCCAAAAATGTGTTTGGTCAAAACTCTTACCCTGTGAGAGAGCGCAGCAACGAGGATCAATATGAATGTCTTCTCTCTCTGGCCCTGCATTTTCCCAGAAATGGCTGCCTTGTGTGTTCTGGTGACCAATGAATGAGGGATTGAGAGGAGATGGGACAGATCAGAGATGAGAAACAAAATGCAATTGAGAGTAAATTACATTGTGAGGTTATAAATAGCAAACAAGAATCTTAAACTTACGCAGACACAATTTTACTGTATGTTTTACAACATTTAGGGGTCTTTCATCACAAAATGTCCAGGCAATGTTTAACTACACAACTACTGCCATTTCTCACAGGTATTATTCTGAAAGTTGACGCAACTACTACATAGATATTTTCAGTGTGGTATGTTCCTAGACTCAAGTGTAAGTAGCCTACAGCTGTTTTAATTGAGTAAGTTCTACTATTAATGACTCAAACTATAGGCCTACAATTCACTGTTATAAAAGGCCCTGAAACCTAACAAACATAACATGAGACAATCAAAATAATACATGAAAGATATGATTTGGACACATAGCTTCAGAGTCGTGTGGTGATCTAAATGTAATTAACAAACATACAGAGTCAGAGTCTGGAAGTTGGACAGATAAGCATTGTGTAACAATGGCACTGCATAGGGCTACAATATGCAATACACATTTTACTAATCAGTTTTGGTTTTTAGTAGAGTAGATGGAAATTAAATAGAATCGACTGAGTTGTTCGACTGAATCATGAATCGAGGCATCTCTATGACAGTCGGACAGTAATACCTTAACTGGGGAGGACAAGCTCATAATGGCTGGAACGGAATTAATGGAATGCTATCGAACACATCAAATACATGGTTTTAATGCGTTTGATACCATTCCATTCACTGCATTCCAGCCATTATTATGAGCCGTCCTCCCCTCAGCAGCTTCCTGTGATGCTATGGCATTTCTGTCTGCAATGTTCCACATTTGCATACTGATCGTGGCCCAGTATGTAGCCCTTATATACTCCTGGGTTTCACAAACTTGGTCCCCCCCCTCCCCCCACTAATGTAATGCAAGTTGGACCCCCCCATGTGACATTGTTGCATACCCGGATGTGACATGACATTTCAAATTATTAATTTATTAAAAGTTAAATTCTTTAATGTAGCTTCTATGTAGTGCACGTGCGCCAAATAAAAAGACCAGTAGCCAACCAGAAGCCTTCAGGTGTGTAGCTTTTTTTTTATGTTGGCCATTCAAAGTGGCAAAGAGGCTCAATGTCAAGGAAGTGTAGTGGGAGTTCACTGATGCAATGCAAGTTGGAAAAAAATACGGAAATAAAAGTTAACGAAATGAGAAGGATTAGGCTACAATGAGTAGGCTGTTGTTTTATCTGAATTGGTTTGGGGAGAAAGCGCAGCATGTGGCCTCAATTACAGATGCCTTCAGAATGGTTGACTTTTCCACATTTCACTGATCTTTGTGGCAGTTTTCGGTTTGACAATTTGTTTCAAGTGTATGTGGCAGTTCTGGCTTGTATGGCACCCTAAGAGAACCCGCCCTTCAGCGCCCGAACTCGGGGGCGCCCCCTTGACGTTGCCCTGGGTGCCTGCCCATGTCGCCCGTACCTCTATGTTTAATGTAACACACATACATTAATTATTCATTTCGGTTGCCTTGTACCGTGAAGTTTGTTCTATTGAAAGTATTTGACTCTGATGTGTGCCAGAGAAAGTATTAGACTCTAGCCACAAAATTAAGGAAATTAGAAGAGTGGGGAGAATTCTGGCAGGGGAGATTTTTGGCATAACGGCAAGGAGTCGTATACCAGTTAATACTATAGCGAATTGGTTAGGTTTCTAATGTTAGCTCATCTGATGTTAGCTGTCTGACTTTATTAGCAAGCTAATTTTCACACCATTATTTATCAGATAAGTTGGCTAATGTTGCCCAACATTTCTCTGGCTAGCTAACGGGTCCAGCTAGCAAGATACTTAACAGTGCTAATACTTGTTCACCACACTTTCTCCCTCACCTCAAACTTTCCAAAAGCCAGTAGTTTTTCGGTTACAGCTCATGAAGTACGCTTCATCACCTTCTCACCCCGGTCTCCGTGGTCAGGCTTTTCACCTAAAGTCACCTCTTCGTTATCGTTCAGGGCGCTGCTGTGACTGACAAGCTGACTTTCCAGAGGCGCGCTGATGCTGTAACTAGTATGTTGGTTGTCTCCTCTTTCTTCAGGAATGTGCTGCGCTGCATTCTGCTGTTACGTAACGATTGGCTGAGCCTTCGTCAGTAGTGATCCAAACCCACCCCCAAACCGTTCTCATCGGATCTACACGAATCACGTATGTCACCTATTTTGGTTTAAAAACGGCGAATTGATTACACGTTGGATGGTGTATCCATACAACCAGTCACTACAAAGGTACAGGCGTCCTTCCTAACTCAGTTGCCGTAGAAGGAAGGAAACCACTCAGGGATTTCAGCATGACCTTAAAACAGTTATATAGTTTAATGGACGTGATAGGAGGAAACTGAGGATGGATCAACAACATTTTAGTTACTCCACAATACGAACCTAAATGACAGTGAAAAGAAAGAAGCCTGTACCGAATAAAACATCTTCCAAAACATGGATCCTGTTTTCAACGAACCACTAAAAGTTATACTGCAAAAGAATGTGGCAAAGCAATTACATTTTTGTCCTGAACACAAAGTGTTATGTTTGGGGAACATCCAATACAAATGACTAAGTACCACTCTCCATATTTTAATGTTATGGGTATGCTTGTAATCATTAAGGGAGCTTTTCAGGATAAAAAATAAACGGAATGGAGCTAAGCAAAGGCAAAATCCTAGAGGAAAACCTGAGTCTCCTTTCCACCAGACACTGGGAGATGAATTCACCTTTCAGCAGGACAATAAGCTAAAACACAAGGCCAAATCTACACTTGAGTTGCGTACCAAGAAGACAGTGAATTTTCCTGAGTGGCCAAGTTACAGTTTTGACTTAAATCTACTTGAAAATCTATGGCAAGACTTTAAAATGGTTGTCTAGCAATGATCAACAACCAATTTGACAGAGCTTGAAGAATTTTGAAAAGAATAATGGACAAATGTTGCACAATGCAGGTGTGGAAAGCTCTTAGAGACTTACCCAAAAGACTCACAGCTGTAATCGCTGCCAAAGGTGATTATACAAAGTATTGACTCAGGGGTGTGAATACTTATGTAAATGAAACATATCTGTATTTCATTTTCAATAAATGTGCAATAAAATTCTAAAAACATGTTTTCACTTTGTCATTATGGGGTATTGTGTGTAGATGGGTGAGAGAAAACAAATATTTAATACGTTTTGAATTCAGGCTGTAAAACAACAAAATGTGGAACAAGTCAAGAGGTATGAATACTTTCTGAAGGTATTGTAGCCTAGCCAGAATCCGAATGGGCGTCATTCCTTGGAAAAATCCAGGAGAGCTTCATTTAAAAAAATGAATGCCAACAGTTTTATCTGAGTGCACAAATCAGTATGCCTACCTACCAAAGTCCAGCACTACTACCGCCCTTATGAAAGCCACACACTCCTGGCTGACAGCTACAGACTCCAAAAAAAAAAAAAACGATGGTGAGGGTGTTACTTGCTGATATGTCCAAAGCCTTTGATTGAGTAGATCACACAAAGCTCATGCAACATCTGTCTGACATTGAACTGTGTCAACTTTACTAGCCTGGCTCCACAGCTACACCACAGGAAGAAAGCAGAGGGTGATGGCAAATGGCATTTTTAGCCCTTGGTCAGAGATCACCTTTGGTGTGCCACAAGGGGGAGTGGTTGCACCATATCTGTTTCTCATTCACATGTCCAACCGAAAAGTTGTCTTCATTGACACTGGACACTGGATGATGTAGGGCTGTCCCGAGCCATACCATTAACCAGCATCAAAGAGGTCATTTCCATGGGCTTGGAGGCAACGCAGCTGGAGGAGTGGGACACATCCAACAACATGCTCCTGAATGGGAAAAGGTCTGTGGAAATTCAGATATGTAATTTCTAGAGACCATCCACAACCCGCAACACTAATCCTAGAAGGACAGGAAAAAACAGTGGTAACAACAACCAAGTATATTGGTTTTCATCTAGACTCTAACCTTAGTGGTGACACACATGTGGAGCAGTCAGTGAGGAAGGCCTCAAAATGTCTGCACTTTCTGAATGTTCTTGCCAGAAATGGCCTACCCACTGAAGATCTGGTCACAGTCTATACTATTTTATTTTATTTAACCTTTATTTAACCAGGTAGGCAAGTTGAGAACAAGTTCTCATTTACAAGTGCGACCTGGCCAAGATAAAGCAAAGCAGTTCGACACATACAACGACACAGAGTTACACATGGAGTAAAACAAACATACAGTCAATAATACAGTATAAACAAGTCTATATACGATGTGAGCAAATGAGGTGAGATAAGGGAGGTAAAGGCAAAAAAAAGGCCATGGTGGCAAAGTAAATACAATATAGCAAGTAAAACACTGGAATGGTAGATTTGCAATGGAAGAATGTGCAAAGTAGAAATAAAACTAATGGGGTGCAAAGGAGCAAAATAAATTAATGAATTAAATACAGTAGGGAAAGAGGTAGTTGTTTGGGCTAAATTATAGGTGGGCTATGTACAGGTGCAGTAATCTGTGAGCAGCTCTGACAGTTGGTGCTTAAAGCTAGTGAGGGAGATGTGTTTCCAGTTTCAGAGATTTTTGTAGTTCGCTCCAGTCATTGGCAGCAGAGAACTGGAAGGAGAGGCGGCCAAAGAAAGAATTGGTTTTGGTCAGACCTTGTCTGGAATACGGTGGAGTGCTGTTAGTTGGATGCAGTAAAAAGCAGCAGGCCCACCTAGACAGGGTGCAGAGGAGGGCCTTGAGGATCATCTCCATTGTTGGAGCAGTCCAACCACAGCTCCCCTCACTGCAGAGCAGGCTGCAGTGCATCTGGTGAAGGACATGCACACTCTTGACCATCCACTGAATTATATTTTCCCTCCAAAAAGAGGTAACTACACCACCACACTCCTGAGAAACAGCCATCAACTGTCCTGTATAACTGCCCATATGAACCGCCTGCGAAACGCCACTCTACCCACTGCTATCAGACTGTATAATAACGCTAGCTCTTAAAAGGTTCTCCCAAAAATTGTATATATTTTTAAATCACATTTTAATATTTCAATTTCCATAATGAAAAATGTCCTGTAAATTGTTCAATATTCTATGTATGTCACGTATTGTGTGTTATGTATTTTAAATGAGTGTTTTGCAATGATTAGTAATGTAAATTCATCATTTATTCAGTTTAATCTGTGAGCAAGAATAAATCAACTCAAACTCTTCATCACGTTCTCTCTCTAGTTGGAATGCTGCAATGCCACGATCAAGACTGCGCGGAGCCGGAGAGAGATATGGCTCGGAAAATGTACCTCAATCCAGGAATGGAATACAGCGGTGTACTCGAATTATCCCAAATGACAAATCGAGAAGATTGAAATACTTCCAATTGTTAATGAATGTTCGTTTTTAGTCAGCATGCTAGGCTAGGCAATCCGATAGCAGCCCATTGGATTCCATGAAAAGGCGATGCCTAGCGTTGGGGTGAG
Source organism: Oncorhynchus nerka (assembly GCF_034236695.1). Lineage (NCBI taxonomy): Eukaryota > Metazoa > Chordata > Actinopteri > Salmoniformes > Salmonidae > Oncorhynchus > Oncorhynchus nerka. Next base: position 63,598,021 of record NC_088406.1, read on the forward strand.
TAGCTACAGGAAGTGTTATCGAATCCAATAGGCTACTCCAGTCAATATAGACACTGTTATATGGGATGATAATAAATAACATCGTCGCTGCTGCAAGTTAGCTAGATAGTGTTGGCTGTAGCGGAGTTGTCTTGGTGTCTCTCTCTCTCCGTCTGCTCGCTCCCATCTATCTCTCTTTCATGTTCTTCTGCTGCTGCAACAATAAAGTATCTTCTCCCTCGCATAGCTGTGTTCAGGTTTAAAACGTAGATAAAACCACATGTATTTCAAATATCCGGATATCAGACAAAAATGATTGTTACTATTCGAATAGTAAAATTATTTCAAACTCCTATCTCTACTTTCTGCATAGGTTATTATGTACCCATTTACCTGTTCAATTGTCATCTTAATTAATGAGGGACATTGATTATTTTAGAACTTTTATGCCGTAGGAGTTTAGTACAACTGCCACACGGGTGTATAGTATCATAACCCAATAATTAAAGCAATTTTAGTATTTTCTTTACTCTTTGCCTGGTCAAGTCAGTGTGCACACTCCACAAAATACTGCTGACAGTTCTTTTTTGAAATAATTATGATAAACGTGAGCTTAAAAATGAAGTTTGGTAATTACTTTAACATCTGAAAAAAAAACAGGGCAAATATCAGGGACGTCTCTGAGGGATGGGTCTTTTCAAACTCCGAAACCATTTTCAGTTCAGCATTTAGTAGTCATGCATGACACAGCATAAAGTGGACGTGTCAGCCAGTTCCACTGAAATGCATCTAGGGAGGTATCGACTGGGTGGTAATTGTTTCAAGCATTATCGTGTGTGTCAAAAGCGTCCGTTTATTGTAGGCTATTTCCAAGATAACTGGGCTGATATTGTCAATAGACGTTCACTTTCGTTTTCGGCCTTGCGTCAGAAGTAACTATTCGAAACTGCATTTATATTTGTTTGTAGGCGTGTTTTCTTTTATGCCCTCTATAAATACAGTTTCATTTAAGATTCATTTTCGTTTCCTGCTTTGTTGATAATGATGATGATTAGTCTTTCTGTATGTCATATGGTTGGTTGCGGTCATATAAACCCATCATTGAGTCCGAAACATCGGCAGGTGCCTCTCCTTCAAGTGTTAGAATCTGTATGGACTAGTTTAAGAATAATACACAACAATGATTTCATGGGGAGAGGATAGTCGTAATGGCTTTGGTTTAGTGAAGCCGAATGGTTTAGATACGACTAAAACGGATATTAGTTGCGTTAATTTGATACACCTTAAATCTCAAATTCAGGGTCTGTCCGCAGGTAACAGTGTGGTCGCGTTTATCAGAAATAATGGGAGACTAGTGTCTGTCGCACGGATTCAAGAGGACCTAGATGGGAGAAGATTCACAGGGAAACTGAGTAGGTCTAATCTCCTTAACAATATATTTTTATAATATATTTTCTTCAGTTGTCCAGTCATATGTTTTGTGTGCTTTAGAGAGTGTGACATGTAAGGAGAGGATTCGGGCTCTGAGTTGTGGAGATTCTCATGCTGTTTTACTGTCTGAAGAGGGTCGGGTTCTCTGCTTGGACAAAGCCAACATTCTCAGGTGGGTTCCATTCCATAATGATACATTTATATGTAGTTTACCTTAAGGAATTGTCACCCCTTCATTCAAATAGTTAAAGTATAAAAACAATTTGTCATTTAATTCAAACGGGCCAGCTAATTTTAGTCATCTTTCTTCTTTCCCCCCCCAGCCCATTGGGTAACCTATGTAACCGACAGGTAACTCAGGTTGCATGTGGAGACCAGCATTCAATTTTACTAACTCAGGGTAAATGACCATTAACACACCTCTAATCGCTGTTTCACAATGCAACTTAACCAAAACAGTCTAACCTTTCAAAACTGTAATTCTGTACAATGCTCTCATTGTATGGTTGCTTACTTCTGATTTCTGTTCAGATGGTCAGGTTTTCACATGGGGTCAGAACACCAGCGGTCAGCTGGGTTTGGGGTGGGGCGAGCCACGCGACATGTCCATGTCCCCCAAGCCCCTGAAGTCTCTATCAGGGATCCCCCTGGTTCAGATCACTGCAGGGGGAGAACACAGCTTCGCTCTGTCCCTTTCTGGAGCTGTGTTCGGCTGGGGCAAGAACACCGCCGGGCAACTGGGTCTAGGGGACACAACAAGTACAGTATACATTACACAATAGCATATGTGTTGACTCTTGTTAAATATATTTAAATAATCAAGGTCCAGACCGAAGACCATGAACACTACATTATTTGAAACAGGTGTGTTAGTGTTGGGTTTAAACAAAAGTCCTCCCACTCAGTAGTTCTCTCAGGCTGCAGCTGGAGACCCCTGATTTATCTATTATCAACCACATTTTTTGGTGGTTGAAATGATGTTTAAAAAAATAAAGAAAAGTACAGAAATGTGCCTTTATCTGTCTAAAAACAATTTTAACCAGGATGAGAGAGCACAATGTGTCGTGTGTTTGAGGGTTATGTGTTGTACATAAATAATTATAAACAATTATATATAATAATAACAATAAATTGAACCCAATTTTCTGTAGACAGAAGTGCTCCAGCTCCTGTTGATTGCCTGAATCTGAAGAAGACTGTTTTGATTTCATGTGGAGGAGAACATACTGCCATTCTGACAAAGGTTGTATATCTCTCTGACATAATTACACTTTTCCTATCATTTGAACTAAATGTTGTTTGGACCATACAATATGTCTACATTTTATGTGCGTTTATTTATATTGTTGTCTCAATGTTCGCTGCAGCCAGCGACTGGAAGGAGCTGCAACAAACACTCAAACTGGACAGTTTTATCTCTTCATTCAAAGACTCAATCATGGACACTCTTACTGACAGTTGTGGCTGCGTTGCATGATGTATTGTTGTCTCTACCTTTTTGCCCTTTGTGATGTTGTCTGTGCCCAATAATGTTTGTGCCATTTTTCGTGCTGCTACCATGTTGTGCTGCTACCATGCTGTTGTTGTGTTACTACCGTGCTGTTGTTGTGTTGCTACCGTGCTGTGTTGCTGCCATGCTATGTTGTTGTCTTAGGTCTCTCTTTATGTAGTGTTGTGTTGTCTCTCTTGTCGTGATGTGTTTTGTCCTATATTTTTATTTCATTCATTTATATATTTAATCCCAGACCCCGTCCCCGCAGGAGGCCTTTTGGTAGGGCCTCATTGTCAGCAATAATTTGTTCTTAACTGACTTGACTAGTTAAATAATGTTGAAATAAAAAATAAACAAAACAATTGAAATGTTTTAGTTTTTAGTTCCCTGGAAATTTGCATTGAAACATCCTCATTAACGTAGAGGAAAACACTATGATAACTGTCTGGGTTGATTTTGTTCTAGGGAGGTGTGGTGTTCACATTTGGCTCAGGCCGCTATGGACAGCTTGGACACAACTCTCTCCGAGATGAACTACGACCTCGAGTGGTGGGGCAACTTTGTGGATTAAAGGTGACCCAGATAGCCTGTGGAAGGTAGGTTACACTTATTAGACATAATCTGGAATTGACAAAATCTTGTGTAGGACTGTTTTGGTTATTTTCATTTTAGCATAAGACCTTTTTAGAATTCATTGTTGATTTGAGAAATGTTTTCTATGTCCGTTTGCCACATTAGACACCATACATTAGCATTTGTGGGGCCCTCCAATAAGATCTACTCATTTGGGTGCGGAGAGCAAGGGCAGCTGGGAAATGGAGTAAAGATTGATCAGTCTGTGCCCCTTCCAGTACAACTGCCAGGTAGAACATTAATTTATTATGGTATAACATTAGCCAGAGTACACGCTTTTTCAGAACAGATCAAACTTGAATAAAAGTCCACTCAACAAAATGCTTATTTCAATACTCAACTAAAATAACATGAGGTAAAACATGAAATAACATTAACTTGATCATCAACTATTTTTTGTCAACATTTCAGACCAGATTGATGACCAGAAAATTGAACACATTTTTGCTGGAGGAAACCATTCCTTTGCGTTGTGCACTCTTGGTCAGGTATGGACACAATTTGGTTTGAAACAATGAGTTAGCAAAACAGGACATAGTTTGTCCTTTGTACTTAACATTTCTGTGATACGTTGCATCACATTGTCATCTTCCCAGGAGTCTGAAGAAAGGCCTAACAATCTCAGGTCAAGTGTGGGCAAAGTGACACAACAAGCTATAGATGAAGAAATCATTGACAAATGGATCTCGGAATGTGATTCAAAGTCTTGGAAAAAAGGACAGAAGTAAGTATGATATAAGTAGCTATAATTTACCGTTGTTGTTATTTCCTTATTTTGTTTATGTACGGTCACATACTGAACTGAAAAATTACTCAAACTTGTAATTGCAGGGAAATCACAAAAATGTTTTCTTCTGCATCGTGTTTAAATGGGAGCTTTCTTGATAAAAGGTAACAGTATTTAATATTGGTTCAAATACATGATTGTCTTATGTTTGAAATATTACATTATCAATGAATATTGATTTAAATATGGCAAAAATATTGACAATTATTTCTTGCTTTTATTAGTTGTGACACACATTACCAAACCTCACCAAAACAGTCTGGCCTGGATTATTCACTCGTCCAAAGCGCATTCCGGAAGCTGGCGAAAAAGGGCAAAGTTTTGACTGAGGTATTTTGTGAATATATTGATAAATTGATATGTCATCGATCCTATTCTGACATTTATTCTGACATGTATCTTGAACGAGGGACGATTCACACACCTCTTTCATTGCACTAGGTTGAAGCTGTTGTCCAGCACACACTACTTCCCTCCCTGTATGAGGAGCCCATTGGAGTGGAGGGCTTGAGGGTCTACCTGGTTCTCCCTGAGCTCCTGAGGGTCCTTCACAAACAGCACAGAAGGACAGATCTCACCGAAGCTGTTGCTGCTGCTATCCTCAGACTGCACCCTGAAAAGCTGCAGGTCCTCGGTAATGTTGCCCTCCATTTAAAATGTTTAAAGTGTGTCACCCCAAATTCAACTTATCAAAAATAACGTAGTCGTAAAACTGTTTGTGCTGTAGACAACTTATTTTGTCCTTGTTCATTCGCTGTCTGGCAGATTTAGACTAGGCTAAATTTACAAAACCGTTGATAATTTGAATCGAGTGTGGTAGTGCTGGGCTAAAACAAAACGTGTGCACATTGGGGGTGCCCCTGGAATGATTGTGAAGTCGAGCAAATTCTATACCCCCACGAAATGGTTTGAGAAAGTAATCTGTGTGTTACCATGTCCTGTAGGTGACTGCTGGTCCTCATTGAAGCCGTCTGTCATGACCAAGCACATTGGGGTGTGGAAGGAGGCCCTGTCGGGGATTCTGAGGAGTGAACATATTCTACGCACTCGTGATACTGGGATCAAGCACCTGCTCCAGGTCCTCGACCATCTCCACAGAGTCAGTGTCCATGCTTCACTGCTCGTACTGTCAATCCATTTATAATGATGTTCTTCCATTTTGACCAGTCAACTTCGAGGACCGATCTGGTGCCAGGGTGGCAGTTATTTCATTGCAACCTATTTAGAATCGATGAGACCGTAACTGAGATTTGATTAAATAATATTTTGCTGACAAACATGGAAAATATTTAGCTAATATTTGCTAATAATTGTTTATTTGTGTATTTTACTTTTCTATATTATTTCAAAGGCAAACCAGAAATCTGTAGAGACCCAGACTGTTCCAGACAGTACCTTTTGTATGGAGGAAGTTCACTTCAATACCATATTTCTAGCGGAGGATGTAAAGCTTTGGCGTTTATGGTCAAAGCAGGTAAGAAAAGTTATTTAGTCTCAGTCACTGATTGCTAACAATGCTAGTTGCTGTCAGTCTTGAGGTGTTTTAATGTTCGTTGTTTGGGTCTTAGAAAGTGTCCTGGCTGCATCTCAGTAGAGGCTTGGGATTTCCTCTACCTGAAATGGTCTGGAAAGAGAGAGTGAAAGAAACATTTTGTTTTCCTACTGGAGAATCTTTCTCACCTACTAAAGTTCCTTCTTATCACTGCAGATGAACATAATTAGACAAAGAAGCTCCTTAATTGTGATGCCTTGTATGTTTTCTTTTACATCACTTTCAGGATGTGGATCAGACACCTGCCATCTTTTGTTGTTACCCATTCTTGATGAATCTGCAGAGCAAGATAAACGTTTTTAACATCAACGCCGCACTCACAAAGGTAATGAAACTTGCTTCTCAATATATAAGTATTATAATATACAGCAGATACTATAAATCAAGGTGGCTAACCCCCTACTAGAGACCAACTGACTGTGTATGCAGGCTGGTTCTACTAATCAGCTGCTCACCAGGATCTTGATTAGCTGAATCAGGTGTGTTAGAACAGGGCTGGAGCAAACGCCTGCATTCCAAGTAGCTCTGGGGTGTTGACCATCACTACTGAAGAAACCAGACATATTTCTCAACCTTTTTGATGGAATAAACTGGTTGAAATAATACCTGTCTTGTATACTAGATAAGCACTTAGTGAATACTTAATATTGTACTGTATGCATTGCAGAATCCCCCTAACAATCCCCAAAGGACTGGCATGTGGCCTTATGACATGTTCTTCGTGGCGGCACCTGCTCCGTTCTTTGAGCTGAGACTGAATAGAGCATCACTCATAGAAGACACTTTCCATCAACTGAGTGTAGCATATCACAGTACCTTCAAGAGGTCCCTTGTGGTAAGTCCATATTTTTTAATATGATGAGACAATGTTTTGAACAGAGAAGGGCTATTCCAAAATGTGCTGCTTACATCTCTCAGGTGTATTTCGACGAGGACGCGAAGCTGACAGATGTCTACAAAAGGGACTTCTTCCTCCATTTGTTTGATAAGCTGTTGGTACCCGAGTCTGGGATGTTCATGTACAACGACACCAATACGCTGGCCTGGTTCCCTGCAATGGTGAGGCACGTTTAGGGAAATCGCACATGGATTATGAGGTTTTCTGCTCCTAAACACATTATTTTATTTCTATATAGATAATCATTGTACTTTCAAATAGCTTCAAATATGCTGGTAGTGAAACACTGTAATAATATGTTCCTAGAGAGCATCTACTACTGTATTACTACTGTATTAATACTGTATTTCTAGCCTACTACTGTATTCTAGAAACCACACTACCTTCCCTTTACTGTATATGAATCATTTTCCCCATGTTAACAACAGCATGTCTTGTACTTTCACTCATGGTTTATTTCTTGTCTCTTGTCCAACACATCCTCACTAACAGCCTAGAGTGGAGGAGAAGCGTTATTTCCTGTTTGGGGTTCTGTGTGGGATGGCCCTGTACAACAACAACATGGTGCACCTCCCCTTCCCCATGGCCTTCTTCAAGAAGCTGGTGAACATCAAGCCCTCTTTAGAGGACCTGAGAGAGTTTAGCCCCATTGAAGCAGGGTAAGTTCAGACCATAATATATTGTTATCCCTTAGTCAGTAATGTATTACAGTACAGGCAGTTGTATTTGTTATAAGGACACCAAGGACAGATTAAGAAATTGCATCTCAAGGCATTTTATTGCATCTTAGGGGCAGAGCACTTGCTCTGTGAGGATAAGCAATTATTCATTATTTGGATAAATAGTTTTTCATTTATGAAAGCATCATGATTTATTGATTGCCGATTTATAATTGTCACATTTATTGTCACATATTATTTTCAATGCTTTTGAAGGAGTTTGCAGTACATCTTGGATTACCCTGATGATGATGTTGAAAACATGGACATGACTTTCTCAGTATGTATTGATTTCAAACAGTTTGATTGATGAACAAGTAAAACGTAACATAATACAGATGTAGGATTTTAATTTGATCACCCTTTTGTTGCTGACAATTTTCCCACACTGCAAGAAATACAAACTTGACTTCTTAAGTTAGTCATTTACACTTTAAAATGACCCCTACAAAATAATGTCCATTAAATATAATTATGGGCTGTATCACATCTGGCCGCGACAAAAAATAACAACAGAGTTACACATGGGATAAACTAACGTACAGTCAATAACACAATAGAAAATCTTTATACACTGTGTGCAAATGAAGTAAGGAGGTAAGGCAATAAATGGGCCATATTGGCAAAGTAAATACAATTTAGCAATTAACACTGGAGTGATAGATGTGCAGATGAGGATGTGCAAGTTTAAATACTGGTGTGCAAAAGAGCAGAAAAATACAAAAAACATATATGGGGATGAGGTAGGTAGTTGGTTGGATGGGCTATTTACAGATGGGCTGTGTACAGCTGAAGCGATCGGTAAGCTGCTCTGACAGCCGATGCTTGAAGTTAGTGAGGGAGATCAACTTCAGTGATTTTTGCATTTCGTACCAGTCATTGGCAGCAGAGAACTGTAAGGAAAGGCATCCAAAGGAAGTTTTGGCTTTGGGGATGACCAGTGAAATATACCTGCTGGAGAACGTGCTACGGGTGGGTGTTGCTATGGTGACCAGTAAGCTGAGATAAGGCGGAGCTTTACCTTGCAAAGACTTATAGATGACCTGGAGCCCGTGGGTTTGGTGACGATTATGTAGCGAGAACCAGCCAACGAGAGCATACAGGTCACAATGGTGGGTAGTATATGAGGCTTTGGTGACAAAACAGATGGCACTGTGATTGGCTGAGGTGAGTGTTGGAGGCTATTTTGTAAATGACATCGCCGAAGTCAAGGATCGGCAGGATAAATAAGAATTTGTTCTTAACTGACTTAGTTAAATAAAAAATAATAATTCACTAAATAATTCACATTTTCTGTTGCTGCAGGATTTTTTTCCTTCTGTATCAAATTGGCTCAAATTAAGTTCCTACATCTGTAGTTAATTGAAGTGAAGTGGTATGAATTACTGAACATAAGATAAATTATATTATGTCAGTGTGTATGTCTCTCGCATATCACTCCCATCTATTTGTCCATACCCTCAGTCTGCAGTGTTATCATTGTTCATTTACCTCACTTTTTTCATTGCTCACTATTATAGGTGATGTGGGGTGATGTAGCGGTGGAACTTGATCCCAAAGAAACTGGAAAACTCGTCACAAGTGCCAACAAGTAAGATTATAGCAATATTTACAACTGACAAAATACAAGGTTTACAGTATGACACTCCATTGCTACAGCTACCAGGATTGGGGTCAATTCCATTTCGGCAATATCATCACACATTGAAATATATTTGTATGAATGGAGAAATCATAATGGAAAGTAAATGACGCTTCTCATTCCTTGAATTGACATCATCTGGAATTGACAGCAACCTATACTAGCTACAACTCAATGGATATCTGACTGTCACCATCGTCGTAAGAAGTGGACCAAAGCGCAGCGTGGTTTGAATCCATTCTTTTATTGAATGACGAAAAACACAAAGAAAACTTAAACAAAATGCCGCTATGATAACGATTGCTGACACAGGCAACTACACATAGACAATAACCCACGAAATACCCAAAGAAGATGGCTGCCTAAATAGGGTTCCCAATCAGAGACAACGATAAACACCTGCCTCTAATTGAGAACCAATCTAGGCAACCATAGACCAACATAAACACCTAGATGAAAACAACCCCATAAATCTACAAAAAACCCTAGACAGTACAAACACCCTAGAATAAGACAAAAACACACATATCACCCATGTCACACCCTGACCTAACCAAAATAATTTAAAAAAAAACAAAGAATACTAAGGGCAGGGCGTGACAGTCTGTCATTCTTTTGACAGGAAGGAGTTTGTTGACACCTATGTGAACTACATCTTCAACCAGTCAGTAGAGGTGGTGTTTGAAGAGTTCAGGAAAGGCTTCTTCAAGGTGTGTGACAGGGACGTGGTAGAGTTCTTCCAGCCAGAGGAACTGAGGGGAGTGATGGTGGGGAAGGAGAATTTTGACTGGGAAACGCTGAAACAGGTCAGAACCATGTTTTGTTACTACATGACTGAAGCTCAATCCCAAATCTACCCCGAGTTAATTGTCTACATCTGAGAGCATTAGTAAAAACATATAATATATGCAGAAATGTCACCTAACCTTTCAGAGGGCAAGATGGAGCCTTAAAAACAAGTGTCCTGGGGTTGATTTGGGATTCATGGTGAACATGTTCTGCAACCTGGCTAAAATGTTTTGATGCATTGATTTGAAAAGTAGTTTGAATGGTGTCAAGTGTCTATTGCTTCACCATATATTAATTGAGGGCATTTCCCCCCTAGAATACTGTGTATGAAGGAGAGTACCATGCTGGGCATCCCAACATCGTCACATTCTGGGAGGTGTTTGAGGAACTGACAGAGGATCAAAAGAAAGCGTTCCTGTGTAAGTATGGAACGTTTTCATTGTAACAGATGAACCAATAACGTAGGCTACTGAGAATAAAGTTATATTCTGTCATTCACTGCCCTCTCCCTTTTACCACCTTTGCCCCTTCAGTGTTCCTGACTGGCTGTGATCGTGTGCCCATCCTGGGTATGAACCAGATCAGGATGAGGGTCCAAACCCTTCTCAACTCCTCCCAACAGCATTTCCCAGAGGCGCTGACTTGTCACTCTCTGTTGCAGCTGCCCATCTACCCCTCCAAAGAGACACTACAGAGCAGGCTTATAGAAGCTGTTGGTCACAACAGAGGCTTCGGGAATGAATAATGGGTGTATAGTGTTGCTTCTGTGTATAGTCCTCTCCTGTGTTCATCTTTTCATTGTTCCATAGTTGGGTGTAAGATTTGGATTGTTTTAATGTAGGGTTGTATTTCAAATCCAAACTTGAGATCTGTACGGTACTATGACATTATCATATTGCATTTGTGACAGGTTAAAGGAAATATTCATAGCCTGTTATACATTAAAAAGTATTAGTAAGTTCATAGTGTGAGGATCTTAAAACATCTAAGGTTAAAAAGATAATGCATTCAGTATTAGTTGACAGAGATTGAAAACATTCATAATTGTGTTAAAGTTCAAATCCGTCAAGCGTACCAAGGGTACGAATTGTGAGTAATGTGTAAACGTTATATTGATTCCTTTATTTTGTGGTGCCTAAAAGTGTTAATCTGTGATCTACGAAATGCTCTTAATCTATGAGCCTGAGATCGATTGCTCTAGTCTCCACCCATATTCCTGGGGAAATCGCGGTCTTTTCTCATTCAACTAAAAGTTGAATTGAGAAAACAACGCCGTATCACTCTCGTGATTATTTCTCCCCTGTTTTCAGGTACTTTATTGATGATAAAAAATAGTAATTTAATGTTATAACTCGCTAACATGTCAAGAGTGTTTAAGGTGTGTCTTAGTAACATCTTGAGGAAGTTAGAGTTAAGTTTGCAGAGAGTAATATTAGCCCTGCTCGGTTGTAGAGAAGAATAGCATCGTACTGAGAGTAGCTGCCATTTTATGTCGATTGTGAATGAACATGTGCGTTGTTAATAAGATATTTTGCTGTGTTATTTGTATAATGGTTTTTCTGTTGTTTTGTAATGTGTTACTTTTGTAAAGATTGAACTAAAAGTTGAATTAAGAAAACAACACCGTATCACTCGTGATTATTTCTCCCCTGTTTTCAGGGGCGTAACACATTCACCTAATTTTATTAAAACATTTATAAATCAAAAAGTACAGCATGGTTTGTGCCTGCACATTAAACAACACATTAACAACCAAGATACAAGGAAACAGATCATTTGGCACACATCCTTCTCAATCATCCTTCCCCAATTCACAATATAGGGAAGAATTTAACTCAGGGTGCTCTATATACTTTAAAGGTCATTTACAATTGAGCAGACATGCCAGCATTTACCATGAATGTGATCTCAGTGAACATCTGCGACAAGGCCTAGGGCGTATTTTCGGTTGCATGGTGCTCTGACATAAAAAAGAAAAACATCCAGGCTCATGATTTGAGCACCACTGACCTCAACTTGTATTTAGGGTACTACTCAAATTCATAGCACTTCCAAGTGAACTTTATTTTTTCCTTTATTTAGCTAGGCAAATCTGTTAAGAACACATTCTTATTTTCAATGACAGCCTAGGAACAGTGGGTTAACTGCCTGTTCAGGGGCAGAACGACAGATTTGTACCTTGTCAGCTCGTGGGGTTGAACTTGCAATCTTGCGATTACTAGTCCAACACTCTAACCACTCAGCTACCCTGCAGCCCCTTAATTCCATTTCCAAAAGACATACATACTGTACAAATGACTCATACTTAATTCCCTTTGAATAGAATGCTCGTGTAAACAAAGTCGTATCGGGTTTTTAGACACTATATAGAGGTCATGTTAAAGGTACAGTCATTACAAATATTCCTCTTTGATTTTAAAAAGATCCGTGCAAAATAGATCACTTCCAGATCAGTGGAGGCTGCTGAGGGGAGGACGGCTCATAATAATGGGTGGAACGGAGTGTTTGATGTATTTCATACTATTCCGCTCCACCAATTGCCACAAGCCCATCCTCCCCAATTAAGGTGCCACCAACCTCCTGTGTTCCAGATAAATACAGTAAGTATATTTTTGATCAGCGATCATCATGAGAGCTTCTTTATGGAACAGCGCCCTCTGGTGTTTGTGGTCAGATTTAACCGTGGCGTTCAGGAACGAGTTGTTGGTGAACTCCACGGTACAGGGCCCGGGGGTGCATGGGTCCCCCTCCAGCTCCAGCGGTCACATTGTTGGGTGCGGCCGTGCTCAGGATGCTAGCGGGCACGTACAAGGTGAACTGTGGGCCGCGAGCGGGTCAAGTAGCGGCCCAGGTTGAAACCGTTGATCCACACCTGGCCCTAGTGATCAAAACAAAGGAAAATCTTTTTTTTTAAAGGCTAGAAATAATGCACGTGTTCAGGTTTCAGTAGTGTCAGGGACCATGAACAAATATGCTGCACTAGGGTATATAAAACTAACGTGGTTCAGTAAACAGTGCTTATGTGATGAGTAACCTTGTCTGAGATCTGAAGAGGTGTGTTTAAGGCTAATGCCTCGGCTTTAGATCGGAGGGCTAACACACCAGTCTTGTCACACAGAAGTCACAGGTCAGTTATACTGACCAAGACTATAAACCAACATGTGACAATTTCACCGATTTTACTGAGATACAGTTCATATAAGGAATACGTTTTTTAAATTCATAAATTAATTCTTTATTTACTTTTCTGCTCTTTTGCACACCAGTATCTCTACCTGCACATGACCATCTGATCATTTATCACTCCAGTCTTAATCTGCTAAATTGTCATTATTCGCCTACCTCCTCATGCCTTTTGCACACAATGTATATACTCTTTTTTTTCTTTCTTTTTTTTCTACTGTGTTATTGACTTGTTTATTGTTTACTCCATGTGTAACTCTGTGTTGTTGTCTGTTCACACTCCTATGCTTTATCTTGGCCAGGTCGCAGTTGTAAATGAGAACTTGTTCTCAACTAGCCTACCTGGTTAAATAAAGGTGAAATTAATCTATGGATTTCAGATGACTGGGAATAAAGATATACATCTGTTGGTCACAGAAACCTTTAAAATCAGAAAACCAGACAGTATCTAGTGTGACCACCATTTGCCTCATGGGGTACTCTGTTCACAACTTTGACATCAGCAACCCGATCGCCCACACGACACCATACATGTGATCTGCAGTTGTGAGACAGGTTGGACATACTGCCAAATTCACTAAAACAACGTTGGAGGAGGCTTATGGTAGAAATATGAACATTCAATTATCTGGCAACAGCTTTGGTGGACATTCCAGCAGTATTCATGCCAATTGTATGCTCCCTCAAAATTTGAGACATCTGTGGCATTGTGTTGTGTGACAAAACTGCACATTTTAGTGTCCCCAGCACAAGGTGCATGCACCTGTGTAACGATCATGCTGTTTAATCAGCTTCTTGATATGCCACACCTGTCACTCCCTGGCCTTAGTATTCTGTGTTTTCTTTATTATGTTGGTTAGGCCAGGGTGTGACATGGGTGATTTATGTGTCTTGTTTTGTCTAGGGGTTTTGTAGTCTATGGGGTTGTGTTCAGTTGAGTGTTCTAGGTAAGTCTATGGTTGCCTGGAATAGTTCTCAATCAGAGGCAGGTGTTTATCGTTGTCTCTGATTGGGAACCATATTTAGGCAGCCATATTCTTTAGGTATGTGGTGGGTGATTGTTCCTGTCTCTGTGGTTTGCACCAGTTAGGACTGGGGTTTCCCATGTTTTCTTATTTTGTATAGTGTTCACATTTTCATCTTTCATTAAAGATGTTTATAAATAACCACGCTGCATTTTGGTCCTCCTCTCCTTCCCAGGAAGAAAACTGTTAGAACACCTGTCAGGTGGATGGATTATCTTGGTAAAGAAGAAATGCTCACAAACAGGGATGTAAACAAATTTATGCACAACATTTGAGAGAAATTAGCTTTTTGTGTGTATGGAACATTTCTGGGATCATTTATTTCAGCTCTGAAACATGGGACCAACACTTTGCATGTTGCGTTTCAGTGGAGGCTGCTGAGGGGAGGACAGCTCATAACAATGGAATGGAATGGCATCAAACACATGGAAACCATGTGTTTGATGTATTTGATACCACTCCACTAACTCCGCTCCAGACATGAACATGGGCCCGTCCTCCTCAATTATGGTGGCACCAACCTGTGTTGCGTTTATATTTTTGTTCAGTAATAGATGAGCTGGTTAAGAAGCTAAGATTGTTCTACAGAAACAGATTGTTCCTTTCTCTAAGCAGTGAGAAGCAGATTATTCATTTTATCTGTTCTTCATTATGGTGACATTAGTTATCAGATGCTGCTACTCTTAAACCTTTGGATGCCATCTACCATAGTGCCCTTCGTTTGGTTACAGATGACAGTTTTGAGACTCATCACTGCATCCTGTATCAAAAGGTTCATGTGTATATATATATATATATTAGTTTGGGTATAAAGTATACATTTATGTTGTATATACAGGGCACATTTGCAAAAGAGGCCTAGGTCTCAATATGTCTTCCCTGTTAAAATAAAGGTACAAAAATAAAATAAAAATATAAAAGTTTGGGTTGGCATTGGGCCAAGTGCAGATTCACCAAACCTTAAAATGGTTTTGGTGTTTTATCATGGTACAATAAATCGAAATATAATGAACAAAGATACAAAGTCAGACTCTGGAAGTTGGACAGATAAGAATTGTGTAACAATGGCACTGCATTGATCAACAATATGCATTACATATTTTACCAATCCGATTTGATTTTTCATCAGAGTAAATGGGAATGAAATAGAATCGACTGAGTCATGAATCACTACATCTCTATGACATTTATGTCTGCAACTGACCGTGGCCCCTTTGTCTCCTTCCCAGTTCATGCACTTTATAGACCACTAGATGGTAGCGCAACCAAAGAAATCTCCACTGACAGTATTGCTGTCTTCATCCAATCTTGTTTGACATAAAATAACAACAGGTTCATCAACAGCATGTAAAAAATGGTTCTGTAATATGTCGATGTACACATTTCCTACTTTCACAAAACAAGCTTTATTGGGTTATAGATTCAAAGCAACAAGCATTCACAAAGACGTGGTTGCACAACTCTGTGTGACCAAACAAACAAACATACGCTTTACGAATAATTACCACAAAGGATACGTTTTGTATTTGTAATACATTTTAACCACAAATTTGATCAATAGGATAATATTTATGGTCAGGGATTTGTTTAAAATATTGATGTAGCCTAAATTAGGGGTTTTCATGGACCCCCAGCCATTTCTTGTATTTGAACTATTCCACAGTTAGCACACCTGACTCAACTAATAATCAAGCTGTTGAATAGGTGAATCAGGTGAGCTAAATTGTGAAACATCTGGCCACTGGCCTACATCAATATAATCTTAACGGTTCAAAAATGTCATTATACAGTAGGCCTATACTAAATAGTAACAACAAACATAAGAGCCTAAGCATTAATTAAAAATCCAAAACAATCATACCAGATATATTAGACAGGTCCACATCTATATTGGACTAACAACCATTAAAAATGTTGAAATTGTTGTCAACATTCAGTAGCCCTCTAAGCTCAGTCTCAAGGACTGTAACAGAGTTATACTCTCTAACAACACCCTGAGCTGTGTTAGGACCCAAGGCACCTCCAGACTTGAGAGGTTTGTCGTTGTTGTCGGTGCAGCAGTAGGCATTCCAGTAGTGACTTGGAACATTGACTCGCTTGTTCTGGTCTACCCACGTGCTGCTTGGGACCACCCCAGTCACCACATACATCTTACTACAGCCTTCACTCAAAACATCCTTCAGCTTCTTCTCGTACTGGTTCCACGGCCCTTTGTTCATCTTCCCATCTTGCGGAGCTACGTTGGTATGGGTCATGGTGGCTTTGGAGGCATCTTCTTTATGGTGTCCTGCAGGGTTTAGGTGCCCGCGGTCATATGAGCCAAAGTTGTCATTGAGAGCCTGACTCCAGCCCAGCTTGTATTTCCGTTGGTATTGTGGAGAGCGTTCACTGCAACCAATGTTTTCGTTGTATTTCTTGATCTCACCCAAGGATCCAATCTTATCCATTTGCTGTGGTGGTAGGTCAGGATGCACAAGCTGAAAAATACAAACATTTACAAATTAGCCACTCCACTTCAAGCTTTGTGGTAGCAGTCAAATACAACTCATTATTATATTACTGGTATTCTAGGCTACTGGTATTTAGTCTGAAATTACAGTTTACGAAATACTACCTTCTAGTGCTTATTGCATGATTACAATCACTTTCTAACCTGCTCTACAGCGAATGTCCTTTTCTACTGTAAATACTTGAACTACACTAATGTGTTGCATCATTATGTAGTTGTAGGACATTGAAAAGGTGATAATGAAAATGAAATATGCAAACCTGTGGTTCATAATAAACTATGGACCCCTCTCTGCCAGGAACCCCTTTGATATCCATTTCATAGGCAGAGTACAGAGGGATCCTCCTGCCACGGTCATACAGAGTGGCAAAGTAATAGTGGTTACCGTTTCTCTGACAAATGTATGCAGGAGAGGCAGCATTGTAAGCAGAGAGACATTTCTCGGGATTCTTTAAGTCCTCTGGTTTGGGCTCGAGTGGAGTGGGGAGAGCTATATTCAGACCGGACACTGGCGTATTTCTGAAGAAAGAATCTTTGCAGTTGTCGAAATTTGGAGCCACTTCCCCTCTGGCCCCCAACATGGAGAGCAGACAGAGGGACAAGAGGGACAGAGTCACCATGCTGTGCCCCTGTGGAGAAAAACATCACAGATTAATCTATATTGCAATGTTACCTTTACATTATGACTGTTTAAGGTCACAATTAGTCACTAGAATCATCTCAAATCAGGTTATGAAAACCACCCAAGTTCCTGAAACATTATAGTTCCTGTTTACTGTAGTTTCCCACCATCTAGAGGTTGACTTCCTGCTTCTCATTTCTGGTCAAAGGTTGCTAAATGATCATGTTGCTGTAAGGTTATTAATGCTATAATCATATACACTCCAAACATATTGTTCATTTATCAGAAGACACTTTAGGAAATCTAATCAAGTCAAATTGTATTAGTCAAATTCGCCAAATACAAAAAGTTCACCTTACAGTGAAATGCTTACGAGCCCCTAACCGATAGTGCAGTTTTAAAAAATACAGATAAGAATATCAGTATATTTCCTTAAGTGCATATCTTGATTGCATGACACATTAGTATTGTTTCTTGCCTCTAGCCTATTTCATTTCCTTGTATGAAATAGTTTTTGCTGTGCTCGATACAGAGAACCTTGCGTAATTGCATCGATTTTCGAAATAACCATAAGAAATTGAATTATCCAAATAATTTGTTAGATTTTCAATCTCACCTTGTGAACTTGTTTAACAGTCCTTTGAATTGTCTCACTCCCTCAGAGGTCTGTAGTTTCAGAGTAAACACTTCCTGTTACTCTCTAGATACTGTACATAATCTCTCTCTCTCTCTCTCTCTCTCACTCACACACACACTTTTTCTTGCAATCTAGATCCATAATCATTATGCCTTTAAGGACATTAAGGACGGGGGAGTTTTTCACAGGCAAAATCCTAGAGGTAAATCCGTTCCACCAGACACTGGGAGATGAATTCACATTTCAGCAGAACAATAAGCAAGGCCTGGAGTTGCTTACCAAGAAGACAGTGAATATTCCTGAGTGGCTGAGTTACAGTTTTGACTTAAATCTACTTGAAAATGTAAAACAAGACCTTAAAATGGTTGTCTAGCAATGATCATCAATCAGTTTGACAGAGTTCGAAAATAATAATGGGCAAATGTTGCACAATCCAGGTGTGGAAAACCCTTAGAGATTTACCCAGAAAGACTCACAGGTGTAATCGCTGCCAGATGTGATTCTATAAAGTATAGACTCAGGGGTGTGAATATTTATGTAAAATAAACATTTCTGTGTTTAATTTTCTATAAATTTGCAATAAAAAGGTAAAAACATGTTTTCACTTTGTCATTATGGGGTATTGTGTGTAGATGAGTGAAATAAACAAATATTTAATACATTTTTTTAGATTCAGGCAACAACACAACAAAATGTGGAATAAGTATGAATACTTTCTGAAGGCATTGAAGCCTAGCCTGAATCCGACTAGAAATTCAATACATTCTCTCTCTAATCGGAACGCGGCTACGCAACGATCAGGACAGCGCGGAGTCGGCGAGACATATGGCTCGGGAAACGTAGCTCAATCCAGTGATGAGATACTGCGGTGTACTCCTAATTATCCCAACGGACACATCTAGAATATTTAAATACTGCTAGTTTTTAATAACTAGTATTAGCATGTTACAGCTAATGCTATAGCAGCCCATTGGATTCTAGCGTTGGGGTGAGGAGCTACAGGAAGTGTTGTCGAATCCAATAGAATAGTTTACTCCAGTCAAGACAGGCACTGTTGTATGGGATGATAATAAATAACATTATTGTTGCTGCAAGTTAGATATCTATGGGGTTGATAAGGGACATTTATACGTCTAGGTAACCGTACCACCTGACATGACATGATACCAGCACCCTACTAACATCTGCGTGACTCCTGCGTTACGTGTCTGACCTACATGACATGATTACCAACGACTTACTAATGTCTGCGTGACGTCTGCATCACGTGTTAATGAAAGTCATAATGTGCATAGTTTATATTTACATGAATTCAATCTCAACCATAAATGTTAGAAACGTACAATGTATCGACTGGGTGGTAATGTTTCAAGAATAGGCATGTGTGTCAAATTAGTCATCATATTGTAGGCTATTTCCTAGATAAATGGGCTGCTTTTGTCAGTAGATGTTTAATATTCGGCCTTGCGTCAACAAGTAGCCTAATCCAAACTGTAAATTATGTTTTTAGGCTGTTTTCTTTTATGCCCTCAATAAATACCCTTGCAGTTTATGTATTAGGCCTACAGGGCTACTTTATAAACATCCCTATGACGACCTAGATTTCTGTTTGTGAAATTCATTCAAGGTTCATTTTCATTTCCTGATTTGTTGATGATGATGAGTCTTTCTGTATGTCATATGGTTGGTTGCGGTCATATAAACCCTTCATTGAGTCGGACACATCGGTAGGTGCCTCTTTTTCAAGTGTTAGAATCTGTATGGACTAGTTTAAGAATATAACACAAAGATTTCATGGGGAGAGGATAGTCACAATGGCTTTGGTTTAGTGAAGCCGAATGGTTTAGATACGACCAAAACGGATATTAGTTGAGTTAATTTGATACACCTTAAATCTCAAATTCAGGGTCTGTCCGCAGGTAACAGTGTGGTCACGTTCATCAGAAATAATGGGAGACTAGTGTCTGTCACACGGATTCAAGAGGACCAAGATGGGAGAAGATTCACAGGGAAACTTTCTGCTTGGACAAGGCCAATATTCTCAGGTGGGTTCCATTCCATAATGATACATTTATATGTAGCCTACCCTCAAAAATGGGAGCAATGCCTTATAGTAATTCAGTGTCAATGTTTTGATTGACGTTGTAGTCACCCTCACATTCAAATAGCGAAAGTATACATTTTTTTTTGTCATCTAATTCAAATGGGCCAACTCTAATCGTATTAATCTGTTCATTTTATATATATTTTTTCTATCAGACCATTGGGTAACCTATGTAACCGACAGGTAACTCAGGTTGCATGTGGAGACCAGCATTCAATTTTACTAACTCAGGGTAAATGACCATTAACACACCTCTAATCGCTGTTTCACAATGCAACTTAACCAAAACAGTCTAACCTTTCAAAACTGTAATTCTGTACAATGTTCTCATTGTATGGTTGCTTACTTCTGATTTCTGGTCAGATGGTCAGGTTTTCACATGGGGTCAGAACACCAGCGGTCAGCTGGGTTTGGGGTGGGGCGAGCCACGCGACATGTCCATGTCCCCCAAGCCCCTGAAGTCTCTATCAGGGATCCCCCTGGTTCAGATCACTGCAGGGGGAGAACACAGCTTCGCTCTGTCCCTTTCTGGAGCTGTGTTCGGCTGGGGCAAGAACACCGCCGGGCAACTGGGACTAGGGGACACAACAAGTACAGTATACATTACACAATAGCATATGTGTTGACTCTTGTTAAATATATTTAAATAATCAAGGTCCAGACCGAAGACCATGAACAGTACATTATTTGAAACAGGTGTGTTAGTGTTGGGTTTAAACAAAAGTCTTCCCACTCAGTAGTTCTCTCAGGCTGCAGCTGGAGACCCCTGATTTATCTATTATCAACCAGATTTCTTTGTAGTTGAAAAACTATTTTGACCAGGATGAGAGAACAAAATTGTGTCATGTGTGTGATATGAGGTATGTGTTGTTTTGTAAATAAAACATTATAATTAAATGAACCCAATTTTCTGTAGACAGATGTGCTCCAGCTCATGTTGATTGCCTGAATCTGAAGAAGACTGTTTTGATTTCATGTGGAGGAGAACATACTGCCATTCTGACAAAGGTTGTATATCTGTCTGACATAATTACACTTTTCCCTATAATTTGAACTAAATGTTGTTTGGACCATACAATATGTCTTCCTTTTATGTGTATTTATTTAAATGGGTGTCTCAATGTTGTAGTTTTTAGTTCCCTGGAAATTCGTATTGAAACGTCCTAATTAACTAGAGGATAACACTGTATGATAACAGTCTGGGTTGATTTTGTTCTAGGGAGGTGTGGTGTTCACATTTGGCTCAGGCCGCTATGGACAGCTTGCACACAACTCTCTCGAGATGAACTACGACCTCGAGTGGTGGGGCAACTTTGTGGATTAAAGGTTACCCAGATAGCCTGTGGAAGGTAGGTTACACTTATTAGACATGATCTGGAATTGACAAAATCTTGTATAGGACTGTTTTGGTTATTTTCATCTTAGCATAAGACCTTTTTAGAATTCATTATTGATTTGAGAAATGTTTTCTATGTCCGTTTGCCACATTAGACACCATACATTAGCATTTGTGAGGCCTTCCAATAAGATCTACTCATTTGGGCGCGGAGAGCAAGGGCTGCTGGGAAATGGAGTAAAGATTGATCAGTCTGTGCCCCTTCCAGTACAACTGCCAGGTAAAACATTAATTTATGGTATAACATTAGCCAGAGTACACGCATTTTCAGAACAGATCAAACTTGAATAAAAGTCCACTCAACAAAATGCTTATTTCAATACTCAACTAAAATAACATGAGGTAAAACATGAAATCACATTAACTTGATCATCAACTATTTTTATCAACATTTCAGACCAGATTGATGACCAGAAAATTGAACACATTTTTGCTGGAGGAAACCATTCCTTTGCGTTGTGCACTCTTGGTCAGGTATGGACACCATTTGGGTTTGAAACATTTAGTTAGCAAAAGAGGACATAGTTTGTCCTTTGTACTTAACATTTCTGTGATACGTTGCATCACATTGTCATCTTCCCAGGAGTCTGAAGAAAGGTCAATCACAGGTCAAGTGACGCAACAAGCATTAGATTAAGAAATCATTGACAAATGGATCTCAGAATGTGATTCAAAATCATGGAAAATTTACAGAAGTTAGTATGATAGTTACTTAAATAATTTACCGTTGTTGTTATTTCCATATTTTGTTTATGTACGGTCACATACTGAACTGAAAGATTACTCAATCTTGTATTTGCAGGAAATCACAAAAATGTTTTCTTCTGCATCATGTTTAAATGGGAGCTTTCTTGATAAAAGTTAACAGTATTTAATATTGGTTCAAATACATGATTGCCTTATGTTTGAAATATTACATTATTGAAGAATACTGATTTAAATATGGCCTAGATATTGACAATTATTTACTGGTTTTATTAGTTGTGACAAACATTTCCAAACCTCACCTAAACAGTCTGGCCTGGATTTGTCTCACCGGAAGCTGGCGAAAAAGGACAAAGTTTTGAGGTATTTTCTGAATAAATATATAAATTGATATGTAACCGTATTCTGACATGTATCGTTGATTGCACATTGAATTGCTGAAATACTTCTAAATTGTTGTCATTATCATTTGAACGAGGGACGATTCACACACCTCTATCATTGAACTAGGTTGAAGCTGTTGTCCAGCACACACTGCTTCCCTCCCTGTATGAGGAGCCCATTGGAGTGGAAGGCTTGGTACCTGGTTCTCCCCGAGCTCCTGAGGGTCCTTCACAAACAGCACAGATGGACAGATCTCACCGAACCCCTCTTTTACACTGCTGCTACTCTCTGTTCATCATGTATGCATAGTCACTTTCACTATACATTCATGTACATACTACCTCAATTGGCCCAACCAACCAGTGCTTGGCTAACCTGGCTATCTGCATTGTGTCCCACCACCCGCCAACCCCTATTTTTACGCTACTGCTACTCTCTGTTCATCATATCTGCATAGTTACTTTAACCATACCTACATGTACTGTACATACTACCTCAATAATCCTGACTAACCAGTGTCTGTATATAGCCTTGCTACTGTTATTTTCAAATGTCTTTTTACTGTTGTTTTATTTCTTTACTTATCTCCACACACCTACACACACACACACACATACTTATTTCGCACTATTGGTTAGAGCCTGTAAGTATGCATTTCACTGTCTACACGCACGTGACAAATACATTTTGATTTGATTTGCTGCTATCCTCAGACTGCACCCCAACAAGCTGCAGGTCCTCGGTAATGTTGCCCTCCATTTAAAATGTTTAAAGTGTGTCACCCCAAATTCAACTAATCAACAATAACGTAGTCGTAAATCTGTTTGTGCTGTTGCCAACTTCTTTTGTCCTTGTTCATTCGCTGTCTGGCAGATTTAGACTAGGCAAAACCAGTGATTATTTTTATTGAGTGTGGTATTCCTGGGCTAAAACTAAATGTGTACACTGTCGTGTTGCCCCTGGAATGATTGGGAAGTAGACCAAATTCTATACCCCCACAAAATAGTTTGAGAAAGTAATCTGTGTGTTACCATGTCCTGTAGGCGACTGCTGGTCCGCATTGAAGCCCTCTCTCATGACCAAGCACATTAGGGTGTGGAAGAAGGCTTTAAACTTGCTCAGCCTATTGCAGGCGCTCAGGCGGGTCCCCGCCTCTTGGCGCTTTTTGATAGATGTAACTTGCTTGTGAAGAACATCCAGGCTCTCATGCTCCATACCGTTATCTCGCACCTGGCTCCTGTTATCTAACAAAAGACCGCTTGTTCTCGCAACACCCCGCTCTGAAAGTGCCCCCCTCCCAACTCATTGAACAGTTCCTGTCTTCATGCTACTTTTCCATCATGAGAAAGGCCCATGGCCTTGAAACTTTTAACAATGTTTCAAGTCAGCTATGTTGCATAACACATACATACATCCACACAAGCCAACAGCAGATAATATTCAATCATATATATGGTAATGACTATAATGTAAAATACAGGATCCAACATATACCTACGGGATGTGCCGGACTCCTACAGAGAGAGAGCGAGCAATTAATAATAGCAATATGACAATGATTCTATTAATGTTTATTCTATTCATATGACTGTATAGCAGCCTAGCTATTTGAACAACATGTTATACCTTGCACAGAAGGAGCAGCATTGATGAAAGGGTGTTTGTTTGATGAAAGTCCCATTGGCTCTGTGGTATACCACAACGTTGTCGTTGGATAGCTTTCGTCTGGTTAACAATGAGAATTCCAAACCACCCTCTTCATAAAACTATATATGGCAGAAATGTCACCTATCAGAGGGCAAGATGGAGCCTATTAGACAAGTGTCCTGGGGTTGATTTGGGATTCATGGTGAACATGTTCTGCAACCTAGCTAAAATGTTTTGATACATTGATTTGACAAATGGTTTGAATGGTGTCAAGTGTCTATTGCTTCACCATATATTAATTGAGGGCATTTCCCCCCTAGAACACTGTGTATTTAGGAGAGTACCATGCTGGGCATCC
Organism: Oncorhynchus nerka; assembly: GCF_034236695.1. Classification (NCBI taxonomy): domain Eukaryota; kingdom Metazoa; phylum Chordata; class Actinopteri; order Salmoniformes; family Salmonidae; genus Oncorhynchus; species Oncorhynchus nerka. Next base: position 63,622,513 of record NC_088406.1, read on the forward strand.
CAACATCGTCACATTCTGGGAGGTGTTTGAGGAACTGACAGAGGATCAAAAGAAAGCGTTCCGTAAGTATGGAACGTTTTCATTGTAACAGATGAACCAATAACGTAGGCTACTGAGAATAAAGTTCTATTCTGTCATTCACTGCCCTCTCCCTTTTACCACCTTTGCCCCTTCAGTGTTCCTGACTGGCTGTGATCGTGTGCCCATCCTGGGTATGAACCAGATCAGGATGAGGGTCCAAACCCTTCTCAACTCCTCCCAACAGCATTTCCCAGAGGCGCTGACCTGTCACTCTCTGTTGCAGCTGCCCATCTACCCCTCCAAAGAGACACTACAGAGCAGGCTTATAGAAGCTGTTGGTCACAACAGAGGCTTCTGGAATGAATAATGGGTGTTTTGTGTTGCTTCTGTGTATAGTCCTCTCCTGTGTTCATCTTTTCATTGTTCCATAGTTGAGTTTAAGATTTGGATTGTTTTAATGTAGGGTTGTATTTCAAATCCTAACTTGAGATCTGTACAGTACTATGACATTATCATATTGCATTCACCTAATTTTATTAAAACATTTATAAATCAAAAAGTACAGCATGGTTTGTGCCTGCACATTAAACAACACATTAACAAAAATGATAACAACCAAGATACAAGGAAATCCCAAAGTATTTGAAATAATCTAAATGTTAAAAGGAAGCATATCAGGTTTTCAGTTGAACACAAGAACTATTATTTTACAAGACCCACCAAATGGTTCATTACAGAAATCAATGAGAGCATAATATCCCTGCAGTTAGGTGGCACACAATAAGGCACAGATCATTTGACACATCCTTCTCAACCATGTTCCCCCAATTCACAATATAGGGCAGCATTGAACTCAAGACGCTCTATAGCGCAGCGCACTATAAGATACTTTTAAAGGTAATTTACACTTGAGCAGACATGCCAGCATTTACCATGAATGTGATCTCAGTGAACATCGGGGACAAGGCCTTTAAAAGGTGTATTTTGGGTTGCATCGTGCCCTGACATTACAAAAACTCCAGGCTCATGATTTGAGCACCACTGACTTCAACTTATATTTAGAGTACTACTGAAGTTCATAGCACTTCTAAATGAGTCATTTTCCTTTGTGAACATGATTCCATTTCCAAAAAGACATACATACTGTTCAAATGACGAATACTTAATTCCCTTTGAATAGAGATGTGAACAAAGTGGTATCTGGTTTTAAGACACTATATAGAGGTCATGTTAAAGGTACAGTCACCCGTGATTAAATTACAAACATTACTCTTTGATTTTTAAAAGATTAGTGAAAAATAGATCACTTCCAGATCAGTGGAGGCTGCTGAGGGGAGGACGGCTCATAATAATGGGTGGAACGGAGTGTTTGATGTATTTCATACTATTCCTCTCCACCAATTACCACAAGCCCATCCTCCCCAAATAAGGTGCCACCGATCTGTGTTCCAGATAAATACAGTAAGTGTATTTAAGATCAGCGATCATCATGAGATCTTTATGTAACACCGCCCTCTGGTGTTTATGATCAGACTTAACCGTGGCGTTCAGGAACGAGTTGTTGGTGAACTCCACGGTACAGGGCCCGGGGGTGCATGGGTCCCCCTCCAGCTCCAGCGGTCACATTGTTGGGTGCGGCCGTGCTCAGGATGATAGCGGGCACGTACAAGGTTAACTGTGGGGACCAGTAGCGGCCCAGGTTGAAACCGTTGATCCACACCTGGCCCTAGTGATTAAAACAAAACAAAGGAAAATCATTCACAAAAAGGCTAGAAATAACGTACGTGTTCAGGATTCAGAAGTGTCAGGGACCATGAACAAATATGCTGCACCAGGGTATATGAAACTAACGTGGTTCAGTAAACAGTGCTTATGTGATGAGTGACCTTGTCTGAGATCTGAAGAGGTGTGTCTAAGGCAAATGCCTCGGCTTTAGCTCAGAGGGCTAACACACCAGTCTTGTCATCACACAGAAGTCACAGGTCAGTTATACTGACCAAAACTATAAACGTAACATGCAACAATTTCAACGATTTTACAGAGATACAGTTCATATAAGGAAATATGTTTTTTTAATTAATTAGGCCCTAATCTATGTATTTCAGATGACTGGGAATAAAGATATACATCTGTTGGTAAAAAAGTATGGACGTGGATCAGAAAACCAGACATTATCTAGTGTGACCACCATTTGCATCATGTTCACAACTTTGACATCAGCAAACCGATCGCCCACACGACACCATACATGTGATCTGCAGTTGTGAGGCAGGTTGGACATACTGCCAAATTCACTAAAACAACGTTGGAGGAGGCTTATGGTAGAAATATGAACATTCAATTATCTGGCAACAGCTTTGGTGGACATTCCAGCAGTCAGCATGCCAATTGTATGCTCCTTCAAAATTTGAGACATCTGTGGCATTGTGTTGTGTGACAAAACTGCACATTTTAGTGTCCCCAGCACAAGGTGCATGCACCTGTGTAACGATCATGCTGTTTAATCAGCTTCTTGATATGCCACACCTGTCAGGTGGATGGATTATCTTGGCAAAGAAGAAATGTTCACAAACAGGGATGTAAACAAATTTGTGCACAATATTTGAGAGAAATGAGCTTTTTGTTTGTATGGAACATTTCTGGGATCATTTATTTCAGCTCATGAAACATGGGACCAACACTTTGCATGTTGCGTTTCAGTGGAGGCTGCTGAGGGGAGGACAGCTCATAATAATGGAATGGAATGGCATCAAACACATGGAAACCATGTGTTTGATACCACTCCACTAACTCCGCTCCAGACATTAACATGGGCCCGTCCTCCCCAATTATGGTGTCACCAACCTCCTGTGTTGCGTTTATGTTTTTGTTCAGTAATAGATGAGCTGGTTAAGAAGCTAAGATTGTTCTACAGAACCAGATTGTTCCTTTCTCTAAGCAGTGAGAAGCAGATTATTCAGTCAACCTGTTTATCTGTTCTTGATTATGGTGACATCAGTTATCAGATGCTGCTACTCTTAAACCTTTGGATGCCATGTCCCATAGTGCCCTTCATTTTACTCATCACTGCATCCTGTATCAAAAGGTTCATGTGTATATATATATATATATATATTAGTTTGGGTATAAAGTATAAATTTATGTTGTATATACAGGGCACATTTGCAAAAGAGGCCTAGGTCTAAATTTGTCTTCCCTATTAAAATAAAAGGTACAAAAATAAAATTAAAATAAAATAAAAGTTTGGGTTGGCATTGGGCCAAGTGCAGATTCACCAAACCTTAAAATGGTTTTGGTGTTTTATCATGGTACAATAAATCGAAATATAATGAACAAAGATACAAAGTCAGACTCTGGAAGTTGGACAGATAAGAATTGTGTAACAATGGCACTGCATTGATCAACAATATGCATTACATATTTTACCAATCCGATTTGATTTTTCATCAGAGTAAATGGGAATGAAATAGAATCGACTGAGTCATGAATCACTACATCTCTATGACATTTATGTCTGCAACTGACCGTGGCCCCTTTGTCTCCTTCCCAGTTCATGCACTTTATAGACCACTAGATGGTAGCGCAACCAAAGAAATCTCCACTGACAGTATTGCTGTCTTCATCCAATCTTGTTTGACATAAAATACCAACAGGTTCATCAACAGCATGTAAAAAATGGTTCTGTAATATGTCGATGTACACATTTCCTACTTTCACAAAACAAGCTTTATTGGGTTATAGATTCAAAGCAACAAGCATTCACAAAGACGTGGTTGCACAACTCTGTGTGACCAAACAAACAAACATACGCTTTACGAATAATTACCACAAAGGATACGTTTTGTATTTGTAATACATTTTAACCACAAATTTGATCAATAGGATAATATTTATGGTCAGGGATTTGTTTAAAATATTGATGTAGCCTAAATTAGGGGTTTTCATGGACCCCCAGCCATTTCTTGTATTTGAACTATTCCACAGTTAGCACACCTGACTCAACTAATAATCAAGCTGTTGAATAGGTGAATCAGGTGAGCTAAATTGTGAAACATCTGGCCACTGGCCTACATCAATATAATCTTAACAGTTCAAAAATGTCATTATACAGTAGGCCTATACTAAATAGTAACAACAAACATAAGAGCCTAAGCATTAATTAAAAATCCAAAACAATCATACCAGATATATTAGACAGGTCCACATCTATATTGGACTAACAACCATTAAAAATGTTGAAATTGTTGTCAACATTCAGTAGCCCTCTAAGCTCAGTCTCAAGGACTGTAACAGAGTTATACACTGTAACAACACCCTGAGCTGTGTTAGGACCCAAGGCACCTCCAGACTTGAGAGGTTTGTCGTTGTTGTCGGTGCAGCAGTAGGCATTCCAGTAGTGACTTGGAACATTGACTCGCTTGTTCTGGTCTACCCACGTGCTGCTTGGGACCACCCCAGTCACCACATACATCTTACTACAGCCTTCACTCAAAACATCCTTCAGCTTCTTCTCGTACTGGTTCCACGGCCCTTTGTTCATCTTCCCATCTTGCGGAGCTACGTTGGTATGGGTCATGGTGGCTTTGGAGGCATCTTCTTTATGGTGTCCTGCAGGGTTTAGGTGCCCGCGGTCATATGAGCCAAAGTTGTCATTGAGAGCCTGACTCCAGCCCAGCTTGTATTTCCGTTGGTATTGTGGAGAGCGTTCACTGCAACCAATGTTTTCGTTGTATTTCTTGATCTCACCCAAGGATCCAATCTTATCCATTTGCTGTGGTGGTAGGTCAGGATGCACAAGCTGAAAAATACAAACATTTACAAATTAGCCACTCCACTTCAAGCTTTGTGGTAGCAGTCAAATACAACTCATTATTATATTACTGGTATTCTAGGCTACTGGTATTTAGTCTGAAATTACAGTGTACGAAATACTACCTTCTAGTGCTTATTGCATGATTATAATCACTTTCTAACCTGCTCTACAGCGAATGTCCTTTTCTACTGTAAATACTTGAACTACACTAATGTGTTGCATCATTATGTAGTTGTAGGACATTGAAAAGGTGATAATGAAAATGAAATATGCAAACCTGTGGTTCATAATAAACTATGGACCCCTCTCTGCCAGGAACCCCTTTGATATCCATTTCATAGGCAGAGTACAGAGGGATCCTCCTGCCACGGTCATACAGAGTGGCAAAGTAATAGTGGTTACCGTTTCTCTGACAAATGTATGCAGGAGAGGCAGCATTGTAAGCAGAGAGACATTTCTCGGGATTCTTTAAGTCCTCTGGTTTGGGCTCGAGTGGAGTGGGGAGAGCTATATTCAGACCGGACACTGGCGTATTTCTGAAGAAAGAATCTTTGCAGTTGTCGAAATTTGGAGCCACTTCCCCTCTGGCCCCCAACATGGAGAGCAGACAGAGGGACAAGAGGGACAGAGTCACCATGCTGTGCCCCTGTGGAGAAAAACATCACAGATTAATCTATATTGCAATGTTACCTTTACATTATGACTGTTTAAGGTCACAATTAGTCACTAGAATCATCTCAAATCAGGTTATGAAAACCACCCAAGTTCCTGAAACATTATAGTTCCTGTTTACTGTAGTTTCCCACCATCTAGAGGTTGACTTCCTGCTTCTCATTTCTGGTCAAAGGTTGCTAAATGATCATGTTGCTGTAAGGTTATTAATGCTATAATCATATACACTCCAAACATATTGTTCATTTATCAGAAGACACTTTAGGAAATCTAATCAAGTCAAATTGTATTAGTCAAATTCGCCAAATACAAAAAGTTCACCTTACAGTGAAATGCTTACGAGCCCCTAACCGATAGTGCAGTTTTAAAAATACAGATAAGAATATCAGTATATTTCCTTAAGTGCATATCTTGATTGCATGACACATTAGTATTGTTTCTTGCCTCTAGCCTATTTCATTTCCTTGTATGAAATAGTTTTTGCTGTGCTCGATACAGAGAACCTTGCGTAATTGCATCGATTTTCGAAATAACCATAAGAAATTGAATTATCCAAATAATTTGTTAGATTTTCAATCTCACCTTGTGAACTTGTTTAACAGTCCTTTGAATTGTCTCACTCCCTCAGAGGTCTGTAGTTTCAGAGTAAACACTTCCTGTTACTCTCTAGATACTGTACATAATCTCTCTCTCTCTCTCTCTCTCACTCACACACACACTTTTTCTTGCAATCTAGATCCATAATCATTATGCCTTTAAGGACATTAAGGACGGGGGAGTTTTTCACAGGCAAAATCCTAGAGGTAAATCCGTTCCACCAGACACTGGGAGATGAATTCACATTTCAGCAGAACAATAAGCAAGGCCTGGAGTTGCTTACCAAGAAGACAGTGAATATTCCTGAGTGGCTGAGTTACAGTTTTGACTTAAATCTACTTGAAAATGTAAAACAAGACCTTAAAATGGTTGTCTAGCAATGATCATCAATCAGTTTGACAGAGTTCGAAAATAATAATGGGCAAATGTTGCACAATCCAGGTGTGGAAAACCCTTAGAGATTTACCCAGAAAGACTCACAGGTGTAATCGCTGCCAGATGTGATTCTATAAAGTATAGACTCAGGGGTGTGAATATTTATGTAAAATAAACATTTCTGTGTTTAATTTTCTATAAATTTGCAATAAAAAGGTAAAAACATGTTTTCACTTTGTCATTATGGGGTATTGTGTGTAGATGAGTGAAATAAACAAATATTTAATACATTTTTTTAGATTCAGGCAACAACACAACAAAATGTGGAATAAGTATGAATACTTTCTGAAGGCATTGAAGCCTAGCCTGAATCCGACTAGAAATTCAATACATTCTCTCTAATCGGAACGCGGCTACGCAACGATCAGGACAGCGCGGAGTCGGCGAGACATATGGCTCGGGAAACGTAGCTCAATCCAGTGATGAGATACTGCGGTGTACTCCTAATTATCCCAACGGACACATCTAGAATATTTAAATACTGCTAGTTTTTAATAACTAGTATTAGCATGTTACAGCTAATGCTATAGCAGCCCATTGGATTCTAGCGTTGGGGTGAGGAGCTACAGGAAGTGTTGTCGAATCCAATAGAATAGTTTACTCCAGTCAAGACAGGCACTGTTGTATGGGATGATAATAAATAACATTATTGTTGCTGCAAGTTAGATATCTATGGGGTTGATAAGGGACATTTATACGTCTAGGTAACCGTACCACCTGACATGACATGATACCAGCACCCTACTAACATCTGCGTGACTCCTGCGTTACGTGTCTGACCTACATGACATGATTACCAACGACTTACTAATGTCTGCGTGACGTCTGCATCACGTGTTAATGAAAGTCATAATGTGCATAGTTTATATTTACATGAATTCAATCTCAACCATAAATGTTAGAAACGTACAATGTATCGACTGGGTGGTAATGTTTCAAGAATAGGCATGTGTGTCAAATTAGTCATCATATTGTAGGCTATTTCCTAGATAAATGGGCTGCTTTTGTCAGTAGATGTTTAATATTCGGCCTTATCAACAAGTAGCCTAATCCAAACTGTAAATTATGTTTTTAGGCTGTTTTCTTTTATGCCCTCAATAAATACCCTTGCAGTTTATGTATTAGGCCTACAGGGCTACTTTATAAACATCCCTATGACGACCTAGATTTCTGTTTGTGAAATTCATTCAAGGTTCATTTTCATTTCCTGATTTGTTGATGATGATGAGTCTTTCTGTATGTCATATGGTTGGTTGCGGTCATATAAACCCTTCATTGAGTCGGACACATCGGTAGGTGCCTCTTTTTCAAGTGTTAGAATCTGTATGGACTAGTTTAAGAATATAACACAAAGATTTCATGGGGAGAGGATAGTCACAATGGCTTTGGTTTAGTGAAGCCGAATGGTTTAGATACGACCAAAACAGATATTAGTTGAGTTAATTTGATACACCTTAAATCTCAAATTCAGGGTCTGTCCGCAGGTAACAGTGTGGTCACGTTCATCAGAAATAATGGGAGACTAGTGTCTGTCACACGGATTCAAGAGGACCAAGATGGGAGAAGATTCACAGGGAAACTTTCTGCTTGGACAAGGCCAATATTCTCAGGTGGGTTCCATTCCATAATGATACATTTATATGTAGCCTACCCTCAAAAATGGGAGCAATGCCTTATAGTAATTCAGTGTCAATGTTTTGATTGACGTTGTAGTCACCCTCACATTCAAATAGCGAAAGTATACATTTTTTTTGTCATCTAATTCAAATGGGCCAACTCTAATCGTATTAATCTGTTCATTTTATATATATTTTTTCTATCAGACCATTGGGTAACCTATGTAACCGACAGGTAACTCAGGTTGCATGTGGAGACCAGCATTCAATTTTACTAACTCAGGGTAAATGACCATTAACACACCTCTAATCGCTGTTTCACAATGCAACTTAACCAAAACAGTCTAACCTTTCAAAACTGTAATTCTGTACAATGTTCTCATTGTATGGTTGCTTACTTCTGATTTCTGGTCAGATGGTCAGGTTTTCACATGGGGTCAGAACACCAGCGGTCAGCTGGGTTTGGGGTGGGGCGAGCCACGCGACATGTCCATGTCCCCCAAGCCCCTGAAGTCTCTATCAGGGATCCCCCTGGTTCAGATCACTGCAGGGGGAGAACACAGCTTCGCTCTGTCCCTTTCTGGAGCTGTGTTCGGCTGGGGCAAGAACACCGCCGGGCAACTGGGACTAGGGGACACAACAAGTACAGTATACATTACACAATAGCATATGTGTTGACTCTTGTTAAATATATTTAAATAATCAAGGTCCAGACCGAAGACCATGAACAGTACATTATTTGAAACAGGTGTGTTAGTGTTGGGTTTAAACAAAAGTCTTCCCACTCAGTAGTTCTCTCAGGCTGCAGCTGGAGACCCCTGATTTATCTATTATCAACCAGATTTCTTTGTAGTTGAAAACTATTTTGACCAGGATGAGAGAACAAAATTGTGTCATGTGTGTGATATGAGGTATGTGTTGTTTTGTAAATAAAACATTATAATTAAATGAACCCAATTTTCTGTAGACAGATGTGCTCCAGCTCATGTTGATTGCCTGAATCTGAAGAAGACTGTTTTGATTTCATGTGGAGGAGAACATACTGCCATTCTGACAAAGGTTGTATATCTGTCTGACATAATTACACTTTTCCCTATAATTTGAACTAAATGTTGTTTGGACCATACAATATGTCTTCCTTTTATGTGTATTTATTTAAATGGGTGTCTCAATGTTGTAGTTTTTAGTTCCCTGGAAATTCGTATTGAAACGTCCTAATTAACTAGAGGATAACACTGTATGATAACAGTCTGGGTTGATTTTGTTCTAGGGAGGTGTGGTGTTCACATTTGGCTCAGGCCGCTATGGACAGCTTGCACACAACTCTCTCCGAGATGAACTACGACCTCGAGTGGTGGGGCAACTTTGTGGATTAAAGGTTACCCAGATAGCCTGTGGAAGGTAGGTTACACTTATTAGACATGATCTGGAATTGACAAAATCTTGTATAGGACTGTTTTGGTTATTTTCATCTTAGCATAAGACCTTTTTAGAATTCATTATTGATTTGAGAAATGTTTTCTATGTCCGTTTGCCACATTAGACACCATACATTAGCATTTGTGAGGCCTTCCAATAAGATCTACTCATTTGGGCGCGGAGAGCAAGGGCTGCTGGGAAATGGAGTAAAGATTGATCAGTCTGTGCCCCTTCCAGTACAACTGCCAGGTAAAACATTAATTTATGGTATAACATTAGCCAGAGTACACGCATTTTCAGAACAGATCAAACTTGAATAAAAGTCCACTCAACAAAATGCTTATTTCAATACTCAACTAAAATAACATGAGGTAAAACATGAAATCACATTAACTTGATCATCAACTATTTTTATCAACATTTCAGACCAGATTGATGACCAGAAAATTTAACACATTTTTGCTGGAGGAAACCATTCCTTTGCGTTGTGCACTCTTGGTCAGGTATGGACACCATTTGGGTTTGAAACATTTAGTTAGCAAAAGAGGACATAGTTTGTCCTTTGTACTTAACATTTCTGTGATACGTTGCATCACATTGTCATCTTCCCAGGAGTCTGAAGAAAGGTCAATCACAGGTCAAGTGACGCAACAAGCATTAGATTAAGAAATCATTGACAAATGGATCTCAGAATGTGATTCAAAATCATGGAAAATTTACAGAAGTTAGTATGATAGTTACTTAAATAATTTACCGTTGTTGTTATTTCCATATTTTGTTTATGTACGGTCACATACTGAACTGAAAGATTACTCAATCTTGTATTTGCAGGAAATCACAAAAATGTTTTCTTCTGCATCATGTTTAAATGGGAGCTTTCTTGATAAAAGTTAACAGTATTTAATATTGGTTCAAATACATGATTGCCTTATGTTTGAAATATTACATTATTGAAGAATACTGATTTAAATATGGCCTAGATATTGACAATTATTTACTGGTTTTATTAGTTGTGACAAACATTTCCAAACCTCACCTAAACAGTCTGGCCTGGATTTGTCTCACCGGAAGCTGGCGAAAAAGGACAAAGTTTTGAGGTATTTTCTGAATAAATATATAAATTGATATGTAACCGTATTCTGACATGTATCGTTGATTGCACATTGAATTGCTGAAATAATTCTAAATTGTTGTCATTATCATTTGAACGAGGGACGATTCACACACCTCTATCATTGAACTAGGTTGAAGCTGTTGTCCAGCACACACTGCTTCCTCCCTGTATGAGGAGCCCATTGGAGTGGAAGGCTTGGTACCTGGTTCTCCCCGAGCTCCTGAGGGTCCTTCACAAACAGCACAGATGGACAGATCTCACCGAACCCCTCTTTTACACTGCTGCTACTCTCTGTTCATCATGTATGCATAGTCACTTTCACTATACATTCATGTACATACTACCTCAATTGGCCCAACCAACCAGTGCTTGGCTAACCTGGCTATCTGCATTGTGTCCCACCACCCGCCAACCCCTATTTTTACGCTACTGCTACTCTCTGTTCATCATATCTGCATAGTTACTTTAACCATACCTACATGTACTGTACATACTACCTCAATAATCCTGACTAACCAGTGTCTGTATATAGCCTTGCTACTGTTATTTTCAAATGTCTTTTTACTGTTGTTTTAGTTCTTTACTTATCTCCACACACCTACACACACACACACACATACTTATTTCGCACTATTGGTTAGAGCCTGTAAGTATGCATTTCACTGTCTACACGCACGTGACAAATACATTTTGATTTGATTTGCTGCTATCCTCAGACTGCACCCCAACAAGCTGCAGGTCCTCGGTAATGTTGCCCTCCATTTAAAATGTTTAAAGTGTGTCACCCCAAATTCAACTAATCAACAATAACGTAGTCGTAAATCTGTTTGTGCTGTTGCCAACTTCTTTTGTCCTTGTTCATTCGCTGTCTGGCAGATTTAGACTAGGCAAAACCAGTGATTATTTTTATTGAGTGTGGTATTCCTGGGCTAAAACTAAATGTGTACACTGTCATGTTGCCCCTGGAATGATTGTGAAGTAGACCAAATTCTATACCCCCACAAAATAGTTTGAGAAAGTAATCTGTGTGTTACCATGTCCTGTAGGCGACTGCTGGTCCGCATTGAAGCCCTCTCTCATGACCAAGCACATTAGGGTGTGGAAGAAGGCTTTAAACTTGCTCAGCCTATTGCAGGCGCTCAGGCGGGTCCCCGCCTCTTGGCGCTTTTTGATAGATGTAACTTGCTTGTGAAGAACATCCAGGCTCTCATGCTCCATACCGTTATCTCGCACCTGGCTCCTGTTATCTAACAAAAGACCGCTTGTTCTCGCAACACCCCGCTCTGAAAGTGCCCCCCTCCCAACTCATTGAACAGTTCCTGTCTTCATGCTACTTTTCCATCATGAGAAAGGCCCATGGCCTTGAAACTTTTAACAATGTTTCAAGTCAGCTATGTTGCATAACACATACATACATCCACACAAGGCAACATCAGATAATATTCAATCATATATATGGTAATGGCTATAATGTAAAATACAGGATCCAACATATACCTACGGGATGTGCCGGACTCCTACAGAGAGAGAGCGAGCAATTAATAATAGCAATATGACAATGATTCTATTAATGTTTATTCTATTCATATGACTGTATAGCAGCCTAGCTATTTGAACAACATGTTATACCTTGCACAGAAGGAGCAGCATTGATGAAAGGGTGTTTGTTTGATGAAAGTCCCATTGGCTCTGTGGTATACCACAACGTTGTCGTTGGATAGCTTTCGTCTGGTTAACAATGAGAATTCCAAACCACCCTCTTCATAAAACTATATATGGCAGAAATGTCACCTATCAGAGGGCAAGATGGAGCCTAGTAGACAAGTGTCCTGGGGTTGATTTGGGATTCATGGTGAACATGTTCTGCAACCTAGCTAAAATGTTTTGATACATTGATTTGACAAATGGTTTGAATGGTGTCAAGTGTCTATTGCTTCACCATATATTAATTGAGGGCATTTCCCCCCTAGAACACTGTGTATTTAGGAGAGTACCATGCTGGGCATCCCAACATCGTCACATTCTGGGAGGTGTTTGAGGAACTGACAGAGGATCAAAAGAAAGCGTTCCGTAAGTATGGAACGTTTTCATTGTAACAGATGAACCAATAACATAGGCTACTGAGAATAAAGTTCTATTCTGTCATTCACTGCCCTCTCCCTTTTACCACCTTTGCCCCTTCAGTGTTCCTGACTGGCTGTGATCGTGTGCCCATCCTGGGTATGAACCAGATCAGGATGAGGGTCCAAACCCTTCTCAACTCCTCCCAACAGCATTTCCCAGAGGCGCTGACCTGTCACTCTCTGTTGCAGCTGCCCATCTACCCCTCCAAAGAGACACTACAGAGCAGGCTTATAGAAGCTGTTGGCCACAACAGAGGCTTCTGGAATGAATAATGGGTGTTTTGTGTTGCTTCTCTGTATAGTCCTCTCCTGTGTTCATCTTTTCATTGTTCCATAGTTGAGTTTAAGATTTGGATTGTTTTAATGTAGGGTTGTATTTCAAATCCTAATTTGAGATCTGTGCGGTACTATGACATTATCATATTGCATTCACCTAATTTTATTAAAACATTTATAAATCAAAAAGTACAGCATGGTTTGTGCACATTAAACAACACATTAACACAAATGATAACAACCAAGATACAAGGAAATCCCAAAGTATTTGAAATAATCTAAATGTTAAAAGGAAGCAGATCAGGTTTTCAGTTGAACACAAGAACTATTATTTTACAAGACCCACCAAATGGTTCATTACAGAAATCAATGAGAGCATAATATCCCTGCAGTTAGGTGGCACACAATAAGGCACAGATCATTTGACACATCCTTCTCAACCATGTTCCCCCAAATCACAATATAGGGCAGCATTGAACTCAAGACGCTCTATAGCGCAGCGCACTATAAGATACTTTTAAAGGTAATTTACACTTGAGCAGACATGCCAGTGTTTACCATGAACGTGATCTGTGAACATCGGGGATAATGCCTTTAAAAAGGGGCATTGTCGGCTGCATAGTGCCCTGACATAAAAAGAAAACCAGCAGTACTATGGACCTCCAGGCTCATGATTTGAGCACCACTGACCTCAACTTCTATTTAGAGTACTACTAACTTCTAAATGACTCATTATCCTTAGTGAACTTGATTCAAATTCTCTAAATATATACATACTGTTCAAATGACCCATACTTAATTTCCTTTGAATACAGATGCTCATGTAAACAAAGTCATGTAGGGTGAAGACACTGAATTGTCAAATAGAGGTAATATGAGAGGTACAGCCACCTGTGATTAAATGACAAACATTACGTTTTGATTTAATAAAGGTCAGTGCAAAATAAACACTTCTAGATACATACAGTAAGTGATTGCACTTTTGATCAGTGGTTATGCAACATCGCCCTCTGGTGTTTGTGGTCAGACTTAACCGTGGCGTTCAAGACCTGGGTGTTGGCGAAATCCACATTACAGCGCCCGGGGGTTCATGCATCCCCCCAGCTCCAGGATTTTCATGTTGTTGGGGCGGCCGTGCTCAGGATAATAGCGGGTACATACAGGCTTATCTGTGGGCCGCGAGCGGGACAGTAGCAGCCACGTTGAAACCGTTGATCCACACATGGCCCAAATGATAAAAGGAAAACTATTTTAAAATAGACTAGATATAACGTAGGTGTTCGGGATTCAGTAGTGTCAGAGACCATGAACAAGTATGTTGCACCATGATGAGGGGGGGGGAAACAATATTATCCCATTTAGAATAAGGTTGTAATGTAACAAAATGTGGAAAAAGTCAGGGGGTCTGAATACTTTCCGAATGTACTGTAGTTAATTAATTTGGAAGTTATCAAAGCTCTATCGCAATTGTCGATCAGTTGTTAGAACGCATTAGATTGACAGTAGTCAGTCAGATTAGGTGATTTGGGGTGGCTATTCTATGTTCCATTATTTGTATTTCTATGTTTGGCCGGGTAGGGTTCTCAATCAGGGACAGCTGTCTATTGTTGTCTCTGATTGAGAACCATACTTAGGTAGTCCTTTGTCCCACCTGTCTTTGTGGGAAGTTGACTTTGTTTATGGCACAAAGCCTTTAGCTTCATGATTTGTTTTGTTCGGACTCTTTTCAAATAAAAATAATATGTATGTTCACCACGCTGCACCTTGGTCCTCTTCATTCAACGGCCGTGACAGCTACAGGTAAAAAAAAAAATCTATAAATAATATTAATAAACACCGGGTGTTGTTGACAAGCATATTCGGTTCATATACATATTATTAATATTTAATTTGGTGATTGTAATTACCCACCTCATCCTCAGTAGCTTATTCCAGCAGACTATTGGGAAACACAAGCACTTCTTACCTCGAAATTGCTAGCTATTTATATTGAATACATGTCTGTTAATTTGAACGAAGCAAGCTGCTAAATTGTTCAGTTTACGTTGTGCCTACATCTTGTCTAGGCGACTATAGACTATCTGAAATAAATTGTAGGCCTATCAGGGGCTATAGGCTACCTGCATCTAGCTAAACAAAGCATGGCACAGTTGAATTACAATCATAAACCCAGATTTTAGTCTGGTGCCTACACATGTTGAAATGACAATCTCGCAAATTGGCCATTTATAACTGTTTGTAGTTTTAACATCTGGTTTGTGGTATATGGCCAATATACCACGACTAAAGGCTGTGTCCATGCACTCCACGTTGCGTCACGCATAATAAGAACAGCCCTTGGCGGTGGTATATTGGTTTACCATACCCGTTCGTGCTTTATTGCTTAATCATAGCAGTCAAACAAGTTTAAATCGACATCCATTGATAGAAAACGATATGGCGAGTTTAATAAATCAAATGATTTTATTATGTAGTCAAAGTTCGCAATAATTATTATTTAGAAGAAAAGTAAATTCGGCTTTAACGTCGTTACAATACGTCGATGTTCCTCCTTAATTGGCTTGATAACGTTATGGAAAATGGGTATATTGTATAAATGTGGGAACTCCTCTTGCTGTGACATTTGTTTAGTCGTTTCAGGCCTTTCTAGTGGTAATTGGGCAATATTTTTCGCTCGACCTGGCAACCCTGTCTGACACGGTGTCATATATGAAATTGAAAGTAAATCTGTCCACTCTTTTCACCCCCCCCCCCCCTTTTTTTTTTTTACCGTGTAATACTATTCTACTCAAACTGCAGCAGGAAAATGGTAAGTTGATTTTTAAAATACATTTTAAGTTAAGATTTTTAATGATTGGGAGGACATTTTCATTCGACTAAGCAGAACTTCAGGACTCATAATGTCAATGCAATTCCCCAGGTAATTTCAACTATCAAATAGCCAACTCATCTCGAATGGCGGATTGTCCACAAGGAAGCTCACAAAAATGGTTTAAAACGAATATGTATGCTACTTAACTTACATGACATAATCGACATAATTTAAATGTTTATATAAATCAGAAGTCTCTACTTTTCATCTAAAGTTCAAAATGTAGGTTATTTAGCTTTGAGTACAGCACAAGAAGTGGAATGTTTGGCTAAAACGGGTCTGGATTTCAGGCTACTGTTGGAGGCCCGGGAAATAGTTCGAGTAAACGTTCACAGTAAGGCATCATCGAGGGGCTATGCGTTCTATGGAAATAATAAAAAACGTGGAAGATGACATCTTAAATTATTTCACAGAGGACATTCTGGAGAAAAACGTGCATCTTGGCGCATGGTCAATCCATGGGTGGGGGTTTTGATTTATTTTAATTGAATCTTTATTTAACTAGGCAAGTCAATTAAGAACAAAGTCGTATTTACAATGACGGCCTGATAGCTATAGAAAAATAGCGACGGTAGACTTTTGGAAAGAACAGTTTAATTGTTTGTATTTAACGTTATCCCCACCGAACATTTTGAAATACCGAAAGTGTGTCAAACTCAGTCAAAAGATAACGTTAGATGGAGCACCAATTCGCTGGCCTGGATTTTTAATCATAGAGAGCGATTCCATTGGTCCTTGTTTTATGTCTCTATATAGTGTTGTATTGTCTCTCTTGTTGTGATGTGTGTTTTGTCCTATATTTATATTGTATTTGTTTAATCCCAGGCCCCCGTCCCCGCAGGAGGCCTTTTGGTAGGCCGTCATTGTAAATAAGAATTTGTTCTTAACTGACTTGCCTAGTTAAATACAAAATATTACCACGTTCGAGGGAGGCTGGTTACTAACTTCTTGTTGATGGCATTGGGTTTTCCGGCTTCTTCTGTGAGGGTTTAAGAGGTGGCGCCACCTACTGTAAGTAATGTGCATTTCTGAGAATGGGAGCTCCCCGCCGGAGTTGTAAATCACGTCTTGAGCGGCAAACTCCACTTGCCCGCTGGCGGTAGGAATACAGTATATAGCCTGTGTGTAGTGACAGTGGGAAATAGGCCTATAGGATCTCAATTTGACCTATATTCTCACAGCAAGATAATCCTGTGTAACAGATGTTAATCGTACTCTCCTTGCGTTGTGTTTTGTTCAAATAAATCACCCCAGCCAGTGGTCCCAGTTGAGCATGATTTATTATCTGTTGTTAAATAGGAAACAGCACGTTTGTTGTGCAGGGCTTATTGATGTTGATGGCTGTCGATGGTAAAATCACATTATCATTCGGTGGAGACCTGACGTTCGCGATCTCCCCCTACCTGCAAGCGGGGCCAATAACAACACTTATTGTCAACGGAATTGAACCAACCAATAAGAATGCTTGAACATTTAATACACCTTTCTTTAGAGGCAAGTGGAAACATAACCAACCCTGTTACACCTGCAGCAACAGGATTTGGACCTTTAGTCCATATGTTGCTTGATCAGTGGTTAGGTTATTAGCTGGCCAAAAGCAGGTGAAATGAAAAGTGCAAAACTGTTAATATATCTGTGTGTTAGTGTTTTTTTAATGAATTCATCTAAATCACGAAGCTCATCTGCATTTCTGCGGTACATCTGTATATCACATTGTGAATATAATTGAATAAAATCACATGACTATGACACCCTTACAAGTAGACAAGCCTAAACTTGCGTTCAAATGATTGGAATGAAACAGGAGGGAGAGCCCACTCTGCACACGCTGGTTGAATCAACGTTGTTTCCAGGTAATTTGAATGAAATTACGTTGAACCAACGTGGAATAGGCCTACACATTGAATTGACGTCTGTGCCCAGGCAGCAACCTGGCCAAATACCTTGATTTTTTAAAATGTATATCATGGTTTTACCTATGTATATCTATGTGTTTTGTTTGTAAAAAGTAAATATTTATTAATATTTATTTTATTTACATTTTACAGATTGATGTGACTAGTCCTTGTTAGGATTTTAAAGGCTCTACTCTGTTAAAATGAGCTATCCACAACATGGTGCTAGAAGTGGTGCCATCCCTAAGGAAAGACAAAAGGATGGGTGTCTAAACAAGGGTCTTGATGTGACCATGGAGTCTGATTTTAAGAGGTGATTATCTGTCTGTATGTCCAATCCCCAGTTTTCCCTGTTTAAAAAAAAATCTGTATTTAAACATCTTGATTCGGTAATCCCCCATTTCACAATCCAGGATTCTGATTTAGACTCAAAAGATCAGAGAATCAAGTTCACAGAATGAAGATTTCCAGTGCCTAGAATACCCTGTCACCTATGGATAGGTTATGTTAGTTTTCATTCCCCCAGGACACCTTTCCCGTGCACTAAACAACCTTTTAACGTTCTGCCCATGTGTAACTTTTCACACTTAAAAAACTTTTGGAAAAACCTTACACAGCTGTTGCTTCCTTGTGCTGCTCTCTCCCCCTTCCATCAGGTTTGTGACTTTAGACCACTCACCTTTTTTTATAACCCCGGTTTTAACTACATTTTGTACAGTCGATCTCTGCCTCGCATTTCTGAACAACTTAAATAAAAGTCCTATGTGATTTGAATGAACATTCCAATAAATAGTTTATATTTATTGCAAGTGTGCTTTTGACATTTCCTGCATGCATTTAGAACTCATGGTGTGGAATCCAAGAGCCTGTAGGCCAATGCATGTAGGCCAATACAGGTATCCTATGTGGAATTTATTTTAAGACATAATTATGTACATATTTGTTGGTTTTATGCTGTTTGTAGCCTAGCTCCACACCAATGGATGTTGTAGCCTAGAAACTGACTGAAAAAAAGCAGCAGTAGCGGTAGAGATACTTTGAATGATCGGCTATGAAATGCCAACTGACATTTACTCCTGAGGTGCTGACTTGTTGCACCCTCGACAACCACTGTCATTCTTATTTCACCCTGCTGGTCATCTATGAACATTTAAACATCTTGGCCATGTTCTGTTATAATCTCCACCCGGCACAGCCAGATGAGGACTGGCCACCCCTCATAGCCTGGTTCCTCTCTAGGTTTCTTCCTAGGTTCTGGCCTTTCTATGGAGTTTTTCCTAGCCACCTGCATTGCTTGCTGTTTGTGGTTTTAGGCTGGGTTTCTGTACAGCACTTTGAGATATCAGCTGATGTAAGAAGGGCTTTATAAATAAATGTGACTTGATTTGCTTGTGTTTGCGATTATGTAATCTTCCATATCTTACCCTATGAGGGGGATTTTCATACCTGCATGTAACCCGAAAAGGGAACATTAAATCGCTACTTAAGACTGCTTGTGTTTGTAATACTGCAATATCCTTATACACTGCTCAAAAAAATAAAGGGAACACTAAAATAACACATCCTAGATCTGAATGAATGAAATATTCTTATTAAATACTTTTTTCTTTACATAGTTGAATGTGCTGACAACAAAATCACACAAATTATCAATGGAAATCAAATTTATCAACCCATAGAGGTCTGGATTTGGAGTCACACTCAAAATTTAAGTGGAAAAACACACTACAGGCTTATCCAACTTTGATGTAATGTCCTTAAAACAAGTCAAAATGAGGCTCAGTAGTGTGTGTGGCCTCCAGGTGCATGTATGACCTCCCTACAACGCCTGGGCATGCACCTGATGAGGTGGCGGATGGTCTCCTGAGGGATCTCCTCCCAGACCTGGACTAAAGCATCCGCCAACTCCTGGACAGTCTGTGGTGCAACGTGGCATTGGTGGATGGAGCGAGACATTATGTCCCAGATGTGCTCAATTGGACTCAGGTCTGGGGAACGGGCGGGCCAGTCCATAGCATCAATGCCTTCCCCTTGCAGGAACTGCTGACACACTCCAGCCACATGAGGTCTAGCATTGTCTGGCATTAGGAGGAACCCAGGGCCAACCGCACCAGCATATGGTCTCACAAGGGGTCTGAGGATCTCATCTCGGTACCTAATGGCAGTCAGGCTACCTCTGGCGAGCACATGGAGGGCTGTGCGCCCCCCCAAAGAAATGCCACCCCACACCATGACTGACCCACCGCCAAACCGGTCATGCTGGAGGATGTTGCAGACAGCAGAACGTTCTCCACGGCGTCTCCAGACTCTGTCACATGCTCAGTGTGAACCTGCTTTCATCTGTGAAGAGCACAGGGCGCCAGTGGCGAATTTGCCAATCTTGATGTTCTCGGGCAAATGCCAAACGTCCTGCACGGTGTTGGGCTGTAAGCACAACCCCCACCTGTGGACATCGGGCCCTCATACCACCCTCATGGAGTCTGTTTCTGACCGTTTGAGCAGACACATGCACATTTGTGGCCTGCTGGAGGTAATTTTGAAGGGCTCTGGCAGTGATCCTCCTTGCACAAAGGCGGAGGTAGCGGTCCTGCTGCTGGGTTATTGCCCTCCTACGGCCTCCTCCACGTCTCCTGATGTACTGGCCTGTCTCCTGGTAGCGCCTCCATGCTCTGGACACTACACTGACAGACAGCAAACCTTCTTGCCACAGCTCGCGTTGATGTGCCATCCTGGATGAGCTGCACTACCTGAGCCACTTGTGTGGGTTATAGACTCCGTCTCATGCTACCACTAGAGTGAAAGCACCGCCAGCATTCAAAAGTGACCAAAACATCAGCCAGGAAGCATAGGAACTGAGAAGTGGTCTGTGGTCACCACCTGCAGAACCACTCCTTTATTGGGGGTGTCTTGCTAATTGCCTATAATTTCCACCTGTTGTCTATTGCATTTACACAACAGCATGTGAAATTTATTGTCAATCAGTGTTGCTTCCTAAGTGGACAGTTTGATTTCACAGAAGTGTGATTGACTTGGAGTTACATTGTGTTGTTTAAGTGTTCCCTTTATTTTTTTGAGCAGTGTAGTTACACCAGACAAAGATGTTTGGGCTACAACATTTGACAATGTCCTCCTAATGTTTTTGGATTGTTCATTCAAATTGCCTTGGAGGTTAGAATTAACGAGAAGGAAGGGGGAGGCAACAGCAGAGGAGCAGCAGTTGCTTAATGTTTTTGTTGTTGTGTAAAGTAACACATGCGCAGACCATAAGGTTGTTAAGAGCAGGGTTTCCCAAACTCGGTCCTGGGCCCCCTCTCCCCTGTGTGCACCTTTTTGTTTTTTATCCCCTAGCACTTTTCCCTAGTTGAATCAATTAACCAACTCATCATCAAGTGTTGATTATTTGAATCAGCTGTGTAGTGCTAGGGCAAAAACTAAAACGTGCAGGACCGGTAAATTTCACATTTGAGTCACAAGCTGGAAATGTTTAAGAACCCCTGCTCTAAACTATGCTCTTTCATTAATGTTTTTATGTAGTGTTATGCCGCATTGTTATAACATTATAACATAAGAACACTACTTTGTCTCTTTTTTTTCTCCGCTCTTCTCAATATTTTGTCATTATCTTTTCATTACTTCTTTGTCTCTGATGAAAAAACCTTTGTCTCTGTTTCTATGTTATTTATTATGGGTCCCCTTGTATACATGGCAATATAAGAAACATTCAATATTTTTCACTTTTCACTGTAGTTTTCCTTGCTCTGTTAAAGCCATGGCTGTTGTGAAGTAATGGGTAATGCTGCTTTGTGACTGGGAAGTTGTCTTTTCTGTTACATTAAGCATCTTTCCATGTTCACAGGGATCATTTGAAGGGTCCACAGCCGCTTGCAGCTAGTCATATTTCTATGAATGACCAGAGTGAACAGTCAGAAAATTCAAGCGTATGCCCAAGTGATGATGGAGATCAAATCAGGGATAAAGGGTAAACCAACTAGCCTACAGTTCAACACATACAGTGATTACATTTATATTTCTAGTGTTCGATTGAATTGTGGGATTGTCTTACTGCAGGGTCCATCAGGAGAGACCAGTGTCACCAACCTTCAGTTATCAGTCCATAAAGAGTGATGAGTCAATGACCACCCCTCTTTTTTTCAAGGAGGGAGACTTAACCCAAATAAAAGAGTAAGATTACACATTTTATTTATGGCATTTCATTCAATTGGATGTCAACATTAATTCATGTATAGTGGTTGCTTCTATGGTATATTTGATTATATATGGTCTAACAGCAGTTGAAAGTAGCAGAGTATAGTTCCTCTGTATGGAAACAATTTCTACCTTATATTGTTGTGAATGTTTATTATTATTCATTATTATTAATATGAGAATTGAGTAGAGAAAGCCAAGCCAAATGTTAAACTTAGAAGATAGAATTGGGAAGGGAAGCACCTCATTAAAGGAAGAGTTTACCTTATTTTGAACTTTGCACGTGAGGTAGTCCTGCTTTCCACTATCAGGCTTCACTCCAATTTTAAGGCGTTGGCTCACCTCAATATCAACTCCAAGTTGTCTATCAATGAAGAGTGACCAGACAATGGATCGCCCTATTTTTCAAAGGGGAGGCCTGTGGTAAATCTAAATAAACAGTTCATGTGTCAGAATATTGCAATACACTTGACAACAATTTTAAGAATGACACATGGAGTGTCTGAGAGGGCATATTATGTTGTGATGGAAACCATAGCTACTCATTGTATTTGTTGAATGAGGATCATTTTTAGGACTGATAATAGAAATGCAAAAATTGCAGGCTGCTCTAATATATTTTTTAGATGGCTTATACAGTGGGGCAAAAAAGTATTTAGTCAGCCACCAATTGTGCAAGTTCTCCCACTTAAAAAGATGAGAGAGGCCTGTAATTTTCATCATAGGTACACTTCAACTATGACCAACAAAATGAGAAGAAAAAATCCAGAAAATACATTTTGGTAAAAACTCAACTCGTCGTGTTTGGAGGACAAAGAATGCTGAGTTGCATTCAAAGAACACCATACCTACTGTGAAGCATAGGGGTGGAAACATCATGCTTTGGGGCTGTTTTTCTGCAAAGGGACCAGGACGACTGATCCGTGTAAAGGAAAGAATGGGGCCATGTATCGTGAGATTTTGAGTGAAAACCTCCTTCCAATCAGCAAGGGCATTGAAGATGAAACGTGGCTGAGTCTTTCAGCATGACAATGATCCCAAACACACCGCCCGGGCAACGAATGAGTGGCTTCGTAAGAAGCATTTCAAGGTCCTGGAGTGGCCTAGCCAGTCTCCAAATCTCAACCCCATAGAATTTTTTTGGAGGGAGTTGAAAGTCTGTGTTGCCCAGCAACAGCCCCAAAACATCACTGCTCTAGAGGAGATCTGCATGAAAGAATGGGCCAAAATACCAGCAACAGTGTGTGAAAACCTTGTGAAGACTTACAGAAAACGTTTGACCTCTGACCAATGTGAATTTCTGGATTTTTTTTTTCATTTTGTCTGTCATAGTTGAAGTGTACCTATGATGAAAATTACAGGCCTCTCTCATCTTTTTAAGTGGGAGAACTTAAACAATTGGTGGCTGACTAAATACTTTTTTGCCCCACTGTATATGTGTTGTGCAGTCTTCCACTTAGCATCACCACGCCAGAAGAGAGCGGTGAGACCTGTAACTTCTGTGATCTTAAAGCTGTGAAGACCTGTCTGACCTGTACTGCTTCCTTCTGTGAGACCCATGTTAAGAAGCATTACACAGAAGCGAAGCTACTGAAACACACTCTAGTTGAGGTGACTGGAGACCTAGACGAGAGACTTTGCCAGGAGCACCACAGACTCCGAGAGGTGTTCTGCAGGACCGACCAGAGGCTTATCTGCTTTGAGTGTACATTCAATAACCACAAAGAACATGATTTGGCTGACATTAAGCAAGCTGGAAGACAGGTATGGTCAATGATTTTTTTACCCAATTTAATGAGATACAGTATGCATACTTTCTTCTGTTGTCACTCACGTCCAATGAATATCAAGTGTTTCTGTCCCAATATACAAAAGTGTTTGTTGCTCTGAAAACAAGTTAATATATATTTTTTACATTATGTCAATAATTTCCTAAATATCATCCCTAAAATACAACTAATGCTCCTTTTCATGATCCACCCCCCAATTTTTTTTTTTTTTTTTTTTTAAATATAAAAGACTCAGGATGAAGAGCAACACCAAAGACCGGCTTTAGTTGAAGGTAGGTGTTCAAACATTCAAGGCACACTTGGTATGCTTTTCCCCCTGTGTTAATGGGTCGAAACAAAACAAAGAAAAAATATGTTTTGTTTGATTTCAATGACTGCACCTGTTCTTCTTCCTTTGGTTGACAGTTGCACATTCTTCCTTTCAGTCCTCCCAAACCTGTCAGTGTGTAGGTTGCCTCTGCATTTCGTTTTGATTGGATTCAATATGACCAAAGTATCAGGTTTGGTGTTGATCTTTTATTCTCTGATAAAGAAGCAAACAACTTCCATAACAGATTGCGCCTTTAAACAACTTAATTTTACTGTTTGAGCACAAGGACAATGTTATATATGCAACCGGTGTAAAATGTCTAACTAGTTAGCGGTGCTAGCTACAGTAGTAGCATTTTCAATTGGTGACGTCACTCGCTCTGAGACCTTGAAGTAGTGGTTTACCTTGCTCTGGAAGGGCTGCAGCTTTTGTGGATTGATAGGTAACGATTCTTTGTGGGAAGCAGTTATTGATGTCTTCATAGTGTCCCTGATTTGAGCCCAGGTTGGGGCAAAGAGAGGGACAGAGGCAACACTATTAGATATAGTTTAAAAAACAAAAAGTAAATGATCAACCAAAGTTATGTAGGTATGTTTAAAGTGTGTTGAGATCTGTGATTTATTTAAAGAAGCTACAAAAACGAATAATTGCGAACAGCTGAGGCCTCATTTACACTGAGTGTAGAAAACATTATGAACACCTTCCTAATATTGAGTTCTGCACCCTTTTTTCAGAACAGCCTCAATTTGTCAGGGCATGGACTCTACAAGGTGTCGAAAGCGTTCCACAGGGATGCTGGCCCATGTTGACACCAATGCTTCTCACAGTTGTGTCAAGTTGGCTGGATGTCCTTTGGCTGATAGACCATTCTTGCTACACAAGGGAAACGGTTGGGTGTGAAAAACCCAGCAGTGTTGCAGTTCTTCACACACTCAAACCAGTGCACCCGGCACCTACTACCATACCCTGTTCAAAGGCCATACATTTTTTGTCTTGCCCATTCACCCTCTGAATTGCACACACACAATCCATTTCTCAATTGTCTCAAGAAGTAAAAAGTATTCTTTAACCTGCCTCCTCCCCTTCATCTACACTGATTGAAGGGGATTTAACAAATGACATTAAGGGATTATAGCTTTCACCTGTATTTACCTGGTCAGTCTAAGTCATGGAAAGAGCAAGTGTTTCTAATGTTTTGTACACTTTTTAAACCATGCGTATATACAAAATATACCCCAAAATGTGTGCACCAGTTTTCACACAAAAGTTGGTATTTATTAAACAGAGCTTGACGTGAGAATGTGCTTATATTCCAAGGACGTCACCATGTCATGACTTTCGGGGCTTCGGCACCAAATTATTTTGGGTCAGCCCCAAATCTTTTCAGCTGCTGCGATCGTGTTAAAAAAATGGTAGTCAACTGAATATCCTGCTTAGTTCATAGAGCGGTGGTTATGTGAAACTCACAAATTCATCCAACCGTTATAATCAGGTGTGTAGTTCTGCTGAAATACATATTCCCATGAAACTGGGATCAAATGGTTGGGGCATGCATGCAGCATGGACTTGACACCTGTAAAACGTGAAGAATTATGATTCAGGATTGACATTGATGATGGCCTAATTTATAATACGGTAGTGTTTTACGATTTTAAAAATAGAAACTGCAAGAATTGAGGATTCTGCACTTGCCTTTTCCATTGACAATTATGAATGTGAGAATGGCTGCTGTTCTCATTGAATGTCAATTTGTCTCACAGTTTTGATATCCGTTCATCATGATCCATAACATCCCATGGCACAACAAACGTAATACTAATATAGAGATATACTTTTCTTTCGTCAAACATGCATATAACACTGTGAAAGAATCAAGAAGTCTAAACATTTTCAATTACCCACAGTCCTCTAAAAACAGTTGCATGGCATGAAATGCAAGGTGATTAAAAACCAGACTTCCAATGAGTTCAATCACTCAATTTTCTCTCTCATTGGTTATCATCATGAAAGATACTTACTTTTGAGGAACATATTAAGTTGGATTTATTCTTACTCTTTATTCTTTTGGTAAAATAAAATTAACAAATCATTGAAAAAAAATGTATATATATTGGGGGTATTTTGACACTTTGAGACAGTTATGAAATACCAGAGGGGATACAGATAGGTGGGAGAAACAGATTGAAGGGTTGGAGCGGGGAATTTAAACCCCGTCTTCTGTGGGGAGAGGGGTGACGTTTCTAACACCGGGTGCATTACCACTAGACCACAGGCTCTGCATAATGTGCATTCATTTCTTTTTAAGTATATGTTTTTTTTACCCCAGAATAATCTATTGCAGTGTGGTTGAGCAGGCCCAACAAAAATGTACCATCTTACTGCCCCTCCTGTTTCTTATCTGTCTAAATAAAGCATTGAAAAAATAAAGGTGGAATTACTCACAAAATATTCTTCATAGGCTATGTTATCAATACATTTTTAGGCTATAAACCATTTGCATTTCTAAACCATTGATTGCATGAAAAACACTGTGTTTTTACATGGCCCTTCAACAAACAAAAAAATCTAAACACTCTTAAAAACATCAATATTCAAGTTTGAGTACTTAATTTCTGGTTTAAAACACATTCTGTGTATTAAAGAATTAACATTGGGTTTACAGTCAAAACCCCTCCATACACCAGATCTCAGTTTAGGTGTACTTTTCATGGTTTCGTTACACCATCATGGTGTTTTTAGACTTTCTGTCTTTACAGAGTACAAGTTGCAACCTCTGCTAAAAGTAGGCCTAGGCCATATGATTTTGCTTGCTCTGGAGAGAAGTGACATGATATATCCCGACCCTAGTTGATATTGGCTGCTAACATTAATGCATCACTGTTTATTGCTGTAATGACCGGCTACATTTGCGCAGCGAGTGTGTGCTCATGTTCGCACGTGCATTTGCGTGCGCTGGGGTCACAAGTTTTGTACCACTCCTTTTTATGGGTTGCGGGTCAGAAATTTTGAAAACCGCTGGGATACATGGCAGTGGCAACAAATGGAGTTGGGTTGGATATAGTAATGGTAGGCTACAGTATTTCTTCCACTCTTCTAATTTGACTGGAATTGTGTTGGTCAAGTGCAGCATTTATTCCAGTTCAAAATAGTTTAGTCAAAATTATTTACTTATATGATTGTGCTGCTTTTGTCGTGGAAATATTCGGTCAATCATATTTCACAAATACCGGAGCCTGTGAGTTCAAATAGACTTTTATTACAGCATAACAAAGCCGAGCTGGTTCATGAATACAACTGTCTTTCCAGTCTTCGCACACGCCTTTTATACATTATTCCTCCTTACATCACACTCATAGTAACTCCTCTTAACGACTAATCCCCTCTGGCATTTAGCCACCGTTATCTTATTGCCTTGCACTAAGTTTAGTTTGGTTCCATATTAGCGCATGGAACCTATAGAGCCACAGAAATAGTTCAAATAAACAGACATGTTTTCGACTAAGACAAGTGCATTACAGGTCTTTGGTACCTTACAGAAATAATCAGACATGTCATCCTGCTAACTCCTCTGAAAGGGACACCCATTTTCTGGAAAAGACCAAAGAGGTGTAACCATAGCAACAGTACATAGTAAGCCATAACACAGTTACAGGAATAACCAGTCGTGTCTAATGACCCAGAGCACATAGAATGCACCCATCTTACTAGCTCTTCTACAATTAATAATTAACACACATGGTCTGGAAAATTCTCAATACTTTCCCCTCTTTTTGTAATAATTGGTCAAGGAGTCTGTTACCACAGTTGCAATATATTTGTTTTATGGGTTCCCTTTTTTTAGTTTGAGCAAGTACTGTACCAAGCCCCCCAAAATGTCTACATGGCCCTGCTCAGGACTAGGTATTGATGTTAACACTGCATTTGCTTCCAATTCTCTCCTTTACAAGTGCTGCCCCCTCCTGGTGAAATCCAGTTCCAGTCAGTGACATCAGACTCTGTGTCTCTGCGCTGGGGTTCTCCCGAGGGACTGCCAGGACCTCATAAGTACAGAGTGACCTGGGGGTGTGACGGGGAAGAGAGCAGCCAAAAAGTGAAAGACCTACATCATCTTGAAATAAATGGACTCCAGCCTGGTAAAATGTACCAGTTCCGTGTGGCCACAGAGGGAGAAAATGACAGCTATAGCGGATGGGTCTCAGAATCTGTAGCCACAGGTACAATAACTTTAGGTTTTGGTTGAATTTATCATTGAATTATTACTTTTGAATATTACACATATTTTTCAGATTCTTTATATCTGTGCCCATATTGTCTATGGGGTTTTAGTGGATAAACCATGTGGTTCAAGAGAAAATAGCCTAATTAAGGGAAAAAAAACACTTCTAATAAAAAATGTCATTTGAAAGGCACTCTGCAATTCTTCAATTATTAGCTTCTGCTCAAATTACACCATTTCGGCCCCAAAACATTACAATAAAAATATATTGATATTGTGGTTTTTTTATGACAACTAGCTTTTCTTTACAAATGCTTTTCATCTTAGTTGTCCCTGCACCCAGGGACTTAAAGATAAACCCATTAGAAGCGACCTCCTTCACCCTCAGCTGGACCAAGGCTCTTGGACTGGACCAAATTCCACAGCGCTTCCTCGTATCCTACAGAAGCCCAGAAACAGAGCCCCAGGCGGCCAATACTAAGGAATGCACAAAAACATTATCTGGCCTTCAACTGGGAACTGAATACACTGTCAGTGTCTCAACTGTGCTGACCAGTGGGGAATCGAGTGAACCTGTGAGAACAACCATCTGCACAGGTAAGACCTCTCCCTAATATTATTGCAGGTCATCATCACACTTAGCAGATTGGTGTGGTAAGGTATAAGGGAATGTGAAAGGAATGCTCTATATTACTTCCAGTTATACCAACATTTCGGCATGCATCAACTGCGACCTTCAAGTAGTTGCTTAATAAAAGTATATCTTTCCCATAGTACTCCCTCCAGACAAGCTGAATGTTGACTCGGTAAATACCACATCAGCTACTTTGAGCTGGCACCAGCCTTCTGGAATGGACCAAGCCCAACTCCACTACCTGATCTCCTACGACTGTCGAGGGAAAGAAATATGCATCAAAACCGATTCCTCAACTATCACTTTCCCTGACCTGCAACCTGCAACTGAGTATTCAGTCACTGTCAGCACTGTGCTGGAAAATGGGAATAAAAGTCAACCTGTGTCAACAACCTTCACTACAAGTAAGAAAGTACCCTTAAAGCCACGGTATTTACATTCCTCCAGTAGTTTCTATGAAAATGTTGGTAAAACTCATCTGCAGCGTGATTTAATTAGAAAATGTAATTATTTGTGTACATTACAATAAACCGTTACCCCACTTTTTAATCTTAAATTAATTATCTCCATCGCCATACTAATTTCTAAATACTATTTTCTACATATTTATAAATAGAGATTTATGAAGTTTAGAATTAACACAGGTTTGAGAGGGAAGTTAGAATGCAGTCAGACGAGCAGCTACTGTTTATTTACAACCTGCCTTGAAAAACACATAGCTAGCCCAATTAATACTAAATTGGCTTTAATGGGCTTTTAACCCTGTGAGAACCCCGGTTGCATAAATGCAGGTCCTAAACTCATGTCAAACACTACATAATGAATCTCCTTAGGCTTCGACCCAGATGCATCTCTTAATAGCATTTATTGTATGTCCTGCCTTCTCTAAGATGTAGTGATTATGTATACAGTACCAGTCAAAAGTTTGGACACACCTACTCATTCAATGATTTTTTTAAACCATTTTCTACATTGTAGAATAATAGTGAATACATCAAAACTATGAAATAACACATATGGAGTCATGTAGTAACCAAAAAAGGGTTAAACAAATGAAAATATATTTGAGATTCTTCAAAGTAGCCACCCTTTGCCTTGATGGCAGCTTTGCACACTCTTGGCATTTTCTTTACCAGCTTCACCTGGAATTATTTTCCAACTGTTTTGAAGGAGTTCCCACATATGCTGAGCACTTGGCTGCTTTTCCTTTACTCTGTGGTCCAACTCATCCCAAATCATATCAATTGGGTTGAAGTCGGTGATTGTGGAGGCCATGTCATCTGATGCAGCACTACATCACTCTCCTTATTGGTCAAATAGCCCTTACACAGCATGGTGGTGTGTTTTGGGTCATTGCCCTGTTGAAAAAAAAAAAGATAGTCCCAATAAGAGCAAACCAGATGGTTTGCTATCGCTGCAGAATGCTGTGGTAGCCAGGCTGGTTAGGTGTGCCTTGAATTCTAAATAAATCACAGACAGTGTCACCAGTAAAGCACCCCCACATCATCACACCACCTCCTCCATGCTTCACTGTGGGAACCACACATGCTGAAATCATCCATTCACCTAGTCTGCGTCTCACAAAGGCACGGCGGTTGGAACCAAACATCTCAAATTTGGACTCATCAGACCGAAGGACAGATTTCCACCGGTCTAATGTCCATTGCTCATGCTTCTTGGCCCAAGCATGTCTCTTCTTCTTATTGGTGTCCTTTAGTAGTGGTTTCTTTGCAGCAATTTGACCATGAAGGCCTGATTCACACAGTCTCTTCTGAACAGTTGATGTTGAGATGTACCTGTTACTTGAGCTCTGTGAAGCTGGTAACTCTAATGAACTTATCCTCTGCAGCAGAAGTAACTCTTGGTCTTCCTTTCCTGTGGCGGTCCTCATGAGATCCAGTTTCATCATAACGCTTGATGGTTTTTGCGACTGCACTTGAAGAAACTTTCAAAGTTCTTGACATTTTCCGTATTGACTGCCCTTTTTGTCTTAAAGTAATGATGGACTGTCATTTGTCTTTGCTTATTTGAGCTGTTCTTGCCATGATATGGATTTGGTATTATACCAAATGAGGCTATCTTCTGTATACCACCCCTTAATTGTCACAACACAACTGATTGTCTCAAACACATTATCCACTATGTAACTTTTAACAAGGCACACCTGTTAATTGAAATGCATTCCAGGTGACTACCTCATGAAGCTGGTTGAGAGAATGCCAAGAGTGTGCAAAGCTGTCATCAAAGCAAAGGGTGGCTACTTTGAAAAATCTCAAATATAAAATATATTTGTATTTGTTTAAAACTTTTGGTTACTACATGATTTCATATGTGTTATTTCATAGTTTTGATGTCTTCACTATTATTCTGCAACGTTAGAAAATTGTAAAAAAAAAATAAAGAAAAACCCTTGCATGAGTAGGTATTCTAAGACTATGACCGGTGGTGTGTATTTTTATATTGAACATTTGAGAAACAAACATTCTAAGCCAGAGCTGGAGGTATTGTGTTGCAAAAACAAATTGTTATTGTTTTACTTTTTATCTTACGTCTGTGTGTGTCCATCTGTCCGTTCATCTGTTTTTCAGACATTCCACCACCAGGGTACATAACAGTACATTCAACCACAGAGAGCTCTATATCTCTGAGCTGGAGGCCTCCTGATGGAATGGACGAACAGCCATACAAGTTTAAAGTCATGTGGCTTTCAGGTGTTGATTCTGACCACTTCCGTGTTCAAGACTCAGGCCCTGTTAATATCACAAACCTCATGCCAGGTACAGAATATAAAATCAGAGTGGCAACAAATTTGGACAACGGACAGCTTAGCCCGTTTGTTTCAACGCAAACATTCACAGGTGAGTTTTTTTCTCTCTCAATTTAGACTTTTGCCAAAGCTTTTTAAGGTTTTTGTGTATAATAACAGGAGTAAGGATGAATTCAAGTAAAAAACCTGCCCACCGTTGCAATGTTTATGCAGTGTCTTTTTGTAACAGTGTATACAGGATGTTTAACGCTGGAATCCTTAGTTGCTACATCCAATTATGGATGTATAAATACGTTATATACCCATTGATTCTTAAAGAATATAACTTAAAAATGCCTCATGAGCGCACCCCATCAGA
Source organism: Oncorhynchus nerka (assembly GCF_034236695.1). Lineage (NCBI taxonomy): Eukaryota > Metazoa > Chordata > Actinopteri > Salmoniformes > Salmonidae > Oncorhynchus > Oncorhynchus nerka. Next base: position 63,654,647 of record NC_088406.1, read on the forward strand.
ACCCATGTTTGTAAATGTAAACAAACACTGTATAGCCTTAAAACAAGGTTAAAACTATCATTTTGATATCATGTATGGTCAGTCATTGCATCCATAGCTCCGTTTATGCATTTGAGTGGTTACATTTCTCCGGTGATTATTAGCGAGCTGGACACAGTCAAGACACTATGAATGTAGGTCCATTATAATTTCTGAACAGGTATTGTAAAGTATATTGAGTTCTGTCTCAGCAATTAAAATCCTCCACGTAATTGGAATGAAATTACTTTTTTACTAAAGCATTCCTACCGGTACGTTCTGATAATCTAATTAACTGCATCGCATGCAAAAATGTGTCTGGACAATTAGCCCACAGTGTAAGGTGCCTAGTTCCTGACACTTTTCACCACTTGCGACATAAGTTTGAGTCCACCATGGGGTCATCATTTGACATTCATTGTGGTATTGTGTTGAGATGGAAAGTGCTGTTATCACCTAAAAAATGAAGATTAGGAATGAATTTCATTAGGAGCTAGGCCTACAACTTTCTTCAGCCTTCTTCACAAACACACTGCTAGGGCATAATAATATCTTAGCATATGAGGCTGCATGGATGTGTACACTAGCATACATGTAGGTTAGGCCTACAACGTTTTAAACACATTTTATAATCATTACCTACCATACCTTGTCACATGTGTAACAAATTGTAAAATGACTGGTCTGGCTTGGTTCACCGCAGCTACTCCAGGAAATTAAACCCTTTAGAAATTTGTATGACGTCAGTAGCCTAGTCAGGGAAGCATCATGCTAAAATATATTGGCACACCCCACTTCGACCATAGGTAACAAATTAAACCAAGCAGTTGGATGGTTTAACAATCTGCCTCTATTGGCCAAATTGACCTGTTGAACAAATGCGATTGGATGGCGGCTCTACTGTTTAAAGTCTGATAGGTTGATTCGTTATTTTGTTTTCGGGTGTAATTGTCTGCACAGCTGGCCGTCCTCAGCATCATGGCTAATCTGGCCAGGTTATCCTATTGGAAAAACTAGCAGCTAGACATTTTAGACCAATAAATGTTTTATTTTTATTTTGTTATTTATAACCTTTATTTAACTAGGCAAGTCAGTTAAGAACAAATTCTTATTTACCATGACGGCCTACCTCGGCCAAACCCTCCCCTTTCGCTGTGGGACTCCCGATCACAGCTGGTTGTGATACAGCCTGGGGTCAAACCCGGGTCTGTAGTGACGCCTTTAGCAAAGATTTTCCTTTATTTTGCATCTTCTAATTTTATGCGAAAATCACAAGTCATGACACTCCAACTCCAATCGGTAACACTTCACTTGAAAGGGGTATAATGACTGTTGCAGTCCACAACCACTGACTGGCTGTGGCAAAAATGTGCCTACCTATCCCCCTCTGTCATGTTTCCGAGGAGATCGTTTTTAAGCCCTGCCTACCCAAACGTGTGATTTGTTGGGAGAGTTGTCTGTCTGAAGAACACCCTCCCCCCAAAAGGTATCCTTCCATGAATGTCGTTCATGTCTAAATGGGATTCAGCTTTTGTCAAATTTACGTAAAACATTTTATTTTATATATTTTCGCATGTTAGGGAACTCTAACCATTTTCCTAACCTTTACCTAATTATCCTAACCTGCCACTTTAATTATCCTAAGCTGCTGCGTTAGATCTCCTAAACCTGCTTCAAAAAGTCAATTCTGACAAAAGCTAGATCCCTTCTAGCTATGACCATGAATGTCCGACATGATTCCCAGAGCTAGTGCTGTTGCCCTAGGTCTGGAATTTCCTGTACTACTATTCACGCAACAGGCACAACAAGGAGCAGCACAGGGTCAGCCTTACTTTACAGCATTACCCTTGTAGCAGTTTAGGGGTTAAATGCCTTGCTCAATGGCACAATGGGAGTAGGAGATGGCTCCATCCCTGGGTGTAGTATCTTTAGTTGAGATAAAGACTAGGCGTTAGTTTGTGGCGCTAAAAGTCTTCAGGTCTCAGCTAAGATTCCTTAGTACCACATTACAATGGCAATTGCTCAGGTGTTATTTATACCCCTATCATAAAGCATTTGTTAACGCAATTGTTTCTTATGAAACTGTATGTTCACTTTAATATATCATGGCAGTTAATGACAGACAACAATTCAGTTTGACAACAGTTATACCTGTGTAATTTGTGTTATTTTATGGAAAGTATAGTTAGTTTTACTGTGAAAATATGAACAACAACACACTTATGTAAGGAAGGATACATTTTCCTCTCACTTAACCAATACCATGATATTTGCTATTTTTCAGAACCGTCTTCTCCTAGGAATCTGTGGGTTGAAGAAGTGAAAAGAAAATCTATCACATTGTGTTGGGACATACCAGCGGACATGGAAGAAGTGTCTTATTCATTTATCACTACCTACTCTTGCAATGGAGATGAAAAAGAGAAAGAGACTAAAAACAACAGGATTGTTCTTTCTGATCTTGAACCAGACACAAAATACACCTTCAGCGTCTCCACAGTGACCAAGCATGGCAGCAGGAGCACAAGGAAAACATTGGACGAGTGGACACGTAAGTTCATTTACAACCTTACATTTTAAGGTAACTTGAAATTAATGCTAGAGTTCTAGCAGTTCTAGAGTTTACGTACATACACTACCGTTGAAAAGTTTGGGGGTCACTTAGAAAAGAAAAAAAAGCACGTATTTTTGGCCATTAAATAACATCAAATTGATCAGAAATACAGTGTAGGCATTGTTAATGTTGTAAATGACTATTATAGCTGGAAACGGCAGATTTTTAATGGAATATCTACATAGGCATACAGAGGCCCATTATCAGCAATCACTCCTGTGTTCCAGTGGTACGTTGTGTTAGCTAATCCAAGTTTATCACTTTAAAAGGCTAATTGATCATTAGAAAACCATTTTTCAATTATGTTAGCACAGCTGAAAACTGTTCTGATTTAAAGACTCAATAAAACTGGCCTTTAGACTAGTTGAAAATCTGGAGCATCAGCATTTGTGGGTTTGATTATAGGCTCAAAATGGCCTATAGTCGTCTATAGGCCTATAGACATTACATCCCTAACTCTTTTGAAATCGAGTTGTTACATTTCTCCAGGCCCACCCCTCAGCTTTTAAAAAAACAGAGGTGGGTGATTGCTTTTGTTGTTTAAATTAAGGATTCTAGTTTTAACTGCCTGCTAATAAAGATAATATTCACCCTCAGTGGGGATGTAATCAGTATAGTATTTGTAGTTTTCTGTGTAGTGGATGTGAAACTCGCCCATAGCATGTTGGCTGGAGTACAATGGTTACATCATACCTTCCCTGAGGTATAAAGCCAACTGTTGATCACGGAGCTAAAGTCTCGTGCTCTTTTTGACTAAGATGGCTGGCTTTGAGTTGTGTGTATTGTTACAAAATGTAAACCTCTACCTTTTCTATACTAATCATCCAGATAAGTCTGATGTAAATTAAAGGTGCACTTATGAAGAAATTGCTCCGCCTTTTCCTGGTTGCAAAAATTCTAGCAGTTCGCCTGATTTAAATTTATGTGACCAAACAAGCAAGTATAGTGTAGAGAATCATTATGCCATTTTAACTGCTGTGAAATATGTTTTCCATAACCAAAAATATTTTATTTTCAGCTGTTTGAAGCTGGTGTACAAAACTGAAAGTAAAAGGTGCAAAAACAAAAATAGAAGCATAGAAATAGTGCACATAGATCAAATCTACCGCTTCTTAGACTTGCTTTCAATGACAATGACAGTTCTATAACTCACATTTCTATATGATCAGGTCGCCCAAAACGTTACATATTGCAGTTTTAAATATAAAGTCCAACGCTACCGCCAAGGACTATAGAAGTCACAAAAATACACTTACCATCCTTACCATTTTTTGATTATAGGCTCAAGTCTGCAAGGCCTAATAGACAAGTTGGGACTGAAGAAGAAACTTACAACAGAGATTGTGCGAGAGATTGGCGAAGATTCTGACAAACCTGTAACCAGTCTTGTATTACAACAACAGTGTTTCTTAAGGAGGTTATTGATGATGAATATGAAAGCCAGAAGTCTTAAATGTGACACTGACCGAGGCAGCTCAATTCCAGAAGTGAATCCCCTAGACCTGATCACAGCCCTGTTTATATGTTCAGATGGTTTCCTGCAGCAGGAGATGGCCCTGAAAATGTCCATGTGCCAGTTTGCTGTTCCTCTCCTGCTGCCCAACTGTGACACAGAACAAAGCACTTTGATGCTGTGGGCCATGAGAGATATTGTGAAACCGTTTCGATCCTGCTCTTCTGACGACCAAAGTGAGTTTGTTGAGAAGAGCATTGTGCAGACTCACCTCCCTATGGTGTCTTTTGTTAGACTGGGCAACAGCACCTTGTCAAAGTCTCAGCTTTTGAATGAAGTCATAAGCAATTCTCAGCAGAACTACAACACCTTTGTTCACAATGACATGACAGCTGGCAACATAAGAAGGATGATCTCTGATGGCTTAGTGGAAATCAGCTGGTACCTTCCCTGTGGTAAAAAAAACATTGATGTCTTCACTGAACCTTTGGCTGTGGCGAATCTTCGTGGGGATGTATGTAGCTTTCAGACCCAGTTCTCTTTCCTCTGCCAAACATCTGCTGCAGTGTTTGTTTTCTGTGATGATTTAGGTTCAGGATGCAGTATACTAAATCTCCAGAACATGAAAGCTCGTCTCTTCATTGTATGCACCGCTGAGGCTCAAATCGATGATATAGGATTTGAGAAACACTCCATAATAAGGAAAGATAAGCAAACGAACGATGCACAACTTGTGAAGAAGCTCCGCTCTGCAGTCACAGAAGTCATGAAGGAAAACCCACACAAATTCGAAGTGCAGGAAATGCCTGGTGTTGCACACAACTTGAATATCCTTGTCGATGAAGATGGTGTCTGCCTGAGTGCTAAGGAAAGGGCAGATTCAATTACAAAAAACATCGATTGCATACCAAGCTATAAAGAGATTCAGCTACCATTACAGGGGGATGTTTGGAAAAGACTGACTACACTGGAGAAAGAGGAGTGTAAACTGAATAGAGTGGGAGAAATGAACAGGAGTGAGCTCAAGCAAAAGAAAGAGGAAATCCGGAAGGAACAATTATCGTATGGCATGAATGTTGGCATCTCCGATTTCATTGATGGTTTGAAGAGCTCCAGAGAAGAGCTCCCCTATTTCCTCAAGTGGATGAAGCTCAATCTGGACACCCTGTCCAGAAAACTCCTTTTTGATCTCAGGATGAACTATAAAGACATGTGTCAGCATTCCCCAGAAAATAAAGAAGTCATTGCCAACTTAGACAAAAAGATCTCAGACAGTTCCTTAGGAACCGAACATTTCCTTAGGGAAGTAGGACAGCTATATGAGTCATCCATGTCCTCAGACGAAACCAGTGCCATTCAACATCAAGTACAAGGACTGCCAAGAATCTGTGCCCAATTGATACTGGATGGTTTTCCACTGGAGCTGATAGATGGTGATGCATCAAACATCCCAATTAAGTGGATAACAGATGTTTTTAAAGAACTTAACAATTTAACCAAGTCTGACTGTAAGATCCGGGTGGTTACTGTGTTAGGGGTTCAAAGCAGTGGAAAGTCAACCCTTCTGAATACCATGTTTGGGGTTCAGTTTGCAGTCAGCAGTGGAAGATGCACTCGCGGTGCCTTCATGCAGCTGATCAAAGTGAAAGATGAATTGAAGAATGAACTACAATGTGACTTCATCATGGTCATCGACACAGAGGGCTTGAAGTCACTTCAATCGACCCAGCTTACTGACAATTATCAGCATGATAATGAACTAGCCACACTTCTGGTAGGACTGAGTGACATCTCAATTGTTAATATTGCCATGGACAACATCACAGATATGAAAGACACCCTGCAGATTGTAGCCCATGCCTTCCTCAGAATGAAAGAATCAGGGAAGAAACCCAGTTGTCAGCTGGTGCACCAGAATGTTGCAGATATATCTGCTCATGGCAAAAATCTTAGGGACAGGAATCGCCTTCTTAACCAGCTGAACGAGATGACAATTGTTGCAAGCAGGATGGAAAATACAGGTGATGACATTAAGTTCACTGACATCATAGAGTGCAATCTAGAGGACACCTGTTATATCCCAGGTCTCTGGCATGGCAGTCCACCCATGGCACCTGTCAATGAGGGTTACAGCGAAGAGGTGGCCAATTTGAAGAGGAAGTTGATAAATGCATTCAAAAAAGAGAAAGGCTCAGGACAAACAATCCCAAAGTTTGTTGATGAGCTCAGAGGTTTATGGATGTCAGTTAAATATGAGAACTTCATCTTTAGTTTCCGCAACAGCATTGTGGCCGAGGCATACAACAATCTGTGTGTGGAGTTTAATAGATGGGACAGGTCCTTCCAAAAGCACATCTACAAATGGCTTACTGAAGCAGAAACCAGGGTGGCAAACTATGGAATGATGGGGTACTCAGAAGAATCTGGCCTAGATGAAGTATTGAGTGGTCTGAAAATTGAGGCCAGCAATGAGCTACAAAGAGAGGGCAAACTGTTTCTCGACAGTGTGAGTACCTATTACAAAAGTGAGGAGGGAAATGTGTATATGGTTGAGAAGTATAGGGAAGAATTTAAAAAAGGTGCAGAGAGCCGCTGCAAGGAGACTGAAAGTGTAGTGAGGAAGAAACTAGAGGTTGCAGTTGATTTAAGAAAATGCACCTTCAGGGTAGACGAGATTCAGAAAAGTAACAGGGATACTCTTGACAAGCAAGTGTCTGACCTTGTAAAGAAATTTAGTGGAGGGGAAAATCCAATGAACGACCAACAACTTGAGAATGCATTTGAAGAGATGTGGAAGCAAACAACAGGGAAGCTCTCATTTAATGGTCTGGAACATCAAAATGTTGCCAAAGACATCTACAAAAATCTAAAGATTAACTTGGAAAGAGAAAGTAGCAAGGTCCAGGAAATGTTAGATCAAGCTTCCCCTCTGGAGAACTGTGGACTTCAGGAATTTCAAGTGAAAAGTGAACACAAAGCATTTGGGATTCTAGCTAAAATCAAGAAGACCAAAGACAGTCAAAAAATATCAAAGGATAAAACTCAAGCAATGTCCATTGACATCATAAACCGCAGTAAAAGGTTTGTTTCAAACAAGGTGAAAGAAAGAACAGACTACCACCACACTTACATGACGGAACTACTGGAACTGATTGAGGAGAACCTTTCCAGAGACAATGACTTGCATTTCAGTCCAGAATTTGCAGCTTCTCTTAAGATACACATCTGTGGGCATGCAGCAAGGGAATTTCAGCAAATGCATGAGGCTTTCAACAGAGACAAAGACCCCCGACAAAGCCTGGATAAACTGAAACCGCAGTTCTTGGCTGACTTCAAAGACCTTTTCAACAAGAGAGACCAGTGCAAAAGAAAGGCTGAAGAGTTTACCAACCTCTGTCTGAAACCTGCAATAAGATATTTTATCACCAAATCTCTTAGTCCAGACATTTATGATGAAATGCTTTCCAACAGTGATGTGGATTTCAGGACAAGGCGGTCTTTCCAGTTTTCTATACTTAAGAACCTACTATCAGAAGATTTCCGGACATTCTTCAAGTACACTGACTACTATGAGTCATTTGCATTTGAGTTTATTATTAAGAACATAGTAGGACACCTTTCAAATGGAAGCAACATCATCACAAAGATGGAAGTGAAACACTTGAATTCAATCAGTGGAAAGATAAAGGAGGCTGTTGAGGAATCACTCAAAACTAGCATTGAAAAAGCAGATGGAAATGGTGACCTGAATTTTAACAAGTTCCTTCAGGATTTACTCTTCAAATTGTCTACCTTGCTGATCATCCCCACTGACACAACAGGGATGACTTTAGATAATTCCAAGACCAAAGACTTTTCTGTTATGCTGATATCATCTGTCGAAGAGATGAAGAACCGTCTCAGTGACGAGTTTCACAAAGATCAAGATGTGCAAAACAAGTTGGCCAGTATACCTGACTCTCCTCAGGACCTGCTTTACAACAAGATGTTTGGCTGTGGAAAACAGTGTCCTTTCTGCAAAACCCCCTGTGATGCTCAAGGGAATGGTCATTCAATGCACTCAGCTTATATTCATCGACCTGATGGACTTGGCGGGTACAGATGGAAAAAGTCAGATAAACTTTCCATAGACAAATGTTCCTCTCTTGTTGACAGCAAGAAAAAGTTCTGCAATGCCGAAACAAAAGGGAAATTCAGTTCATATAAAGACTATCCTCTGTATTTCAAAGACTGGAGAATCGACCCTGACAACTCCCATGTCACAGACTACTGGAAGTTCCTCTTTGTGAAGCACAATAAGGAGTATGCTGAAAATCACTCAAGTACCTTGCCAGCTGATATACCAGAAGACTGGAGATCAATCACTAGTGAACAGGCTTTGAAAAGCTTGACAGAGACATTTTACCCCAAACCATGAAAATCCTAGACAAGCCGTCATGGTCTGGTGTAGTCCACTGGAATTTATGTAAATGTACATAATTTAGCTACGACATAAAGAGAGTTTGAAAGAAGATTAATTGAAGTTGTATTCCATCCACTAACATGCAACAATGAGACTGATGGTATTTCCATGTTTTACATTTTTTGCTGTTGGATAGTTTCCCCATTGAGCTTATGAAAGAAAGATAATTTTGTTTGTTTGATCTTTGATGTTGTATATTATTTGCTTTAGTTTTATCTTGTATGTCATTCATTTTCGTTGGAAGACTAGCCCAATGATAGGCTAAAAGGGATCCTAAAATCAGTGCATTTTGTTTGTTGATCTTTGATGTTGTATATTATTTGCTTTAGTTTTATCTTGTATGTCATTCATTTTCGTATTCTGGATATTCTGGAGAATATAATATAATGTGATTGTAAATTGTCCATTATAGTTTTACACCATAACAAAAAAGCCTCTGCATACATTCTGGGCATTCATATTTTTGTAAGATAACATCCTAGTCCTCATCTTAAACAATTTACTTGCATTGCATTAAAGGCTTGTTAATGTATATGCATGTTAAAAATTGAATATCCATTGTTTTTTGTCAGAGATTTGTCAAATGTATAGAATATCTCTGATTCTGGTGTTTCTTTTATTGTAGAACAAGGTACTGTATGTATCCCACTTAACTTCAAATTAACAAAGATACAGTAAAACATAATTTAAATACTTTTAAATGAAAATTGTTTATTGACACAGTTCATTTTACTTCATTTCCTCATAGATGGTTAATAAAATGTTTGAATGAACATACAGTGCCTTCAGAAAGTATTCCTACTCCTAGACTTATTGCATATTTTGTTGTTACAGCCTGAATTCAAAATGGATGAAATCGTTTTTGTCACCCATCTACACACAATACCCCATAATGACAAAGTAAAAACATGTTTTTAGAAATGTTTGCAAATGTATAAAAAATGTAATACAGAAATATTTCATTTACTTAAGTATTCACACCCCTGAGTCAATACTTAGTACAAGCTGTGAGTCTTTCTGGTTAAGTCTCTAAGAGCTTTGCACCCCTGGATTATACAATATGTGCACATATACTGAACAAAAACATAAATGCAACATGAAAAAATGTCAACGATTTTAATGAGTTACAGTTCATATGAGGAAATCAGTCAATTGAAATCAATTAATTAGGCCCTAATCTATGAATTTCACATGACTGGGCAGGGGTGCAGCCATGGGTGGGCCTGGGAGGCCATAGGCCCACCCACTGGGGAACCAGGCCGAGCCAATAAGAATGAGTTTTTCCCCACAAAAGGGCTTTATTACAGACATAAATACTGCTCAGTTTCAAAAGCTGTCCGGGTGGCTGGTCTCAGATGATCCCGCAGGTGAAGAAGCCTGATGTGGAGATCCTGGGCTGGCGTGGTTAAATGTGGCCTGCAGTTGTGAGGCCGGTTGGGCATTCCTGCAGTCAGCATGCCAATTGGACGCTCCCTCAAAACTTGAGACAGCTATGGCATTGTGTTGTGTGACAAAACTGCACATTTTAGAGTGGCATTTTATTGTCCCCTGCACAAGGTGCACCTGTGTAATGATCATGCTGTTTAATCAGCTTCTTTGATATGCCACACCTGTCAAGTGCATGGATTATCTTGGCAAAGTAGAAATTCTCACTAACAGGAATGTAAACAAATATGTGCACACAATTTGAGAGAAATAAGCTTTTTGGAACATTTCTGGGATCTTTTATTTCAGCTCATGAAACATGGGACAAACACTTTTTATATTTTTGTTCAGTATAATTATTTTAAAAATTCTTCAAGCTTTGTCAAGTTGGTTGTTGATCATTGCTAGACTGTAACGAGGCCACTCAGAAACATTCAATGTCATCTTGGTGAGCAACTCCAGTGTATATTTGGCCTTGTGTTTTAGGTTATTGCCCTGCTGAAAGGTGAATTTGTCTCCAGTGTCTGTTGGAATGCAGAATGAACCAGGTTTTTCTCTAGGATTTTGCCTGTGCTTAGTTCTATTCAATTTCTTTTTATCAACAACAACAAAAAACTACATAGACCTTGCCGATGACAAGCATGCCTATAACATGATGCAGCCACCACCATGCTTGAAAATATGAAGAGTGGTACTCAATGATGTGTTGGATTTGTTTCAAACATACCACTTTATATTCAGGACATAAAGTTAATTTTCTTTGCCACATTTTTAGCAGTTTTACTTTAGTGCCTTATTGCAAAACAGGATGCATGTTTTGGAATATGTTTTATTCTGTACAGGGTGTATGCCTTATGATTAACGAGTCGTGGTGTGATCATAACAACATACAGGAGCTCAAGTCCTTTTGTTCACCTGACCTAGAATTCCTTACGATCAAATGCCGACCGAATTATCTACCAAGAGAATTCTCTTCAATTATAATCACTTCCGTATATACCCCCCCCCCCCAATCAGACACCTCGTCGGCCCTGAAAGAACTTCATTGGACTCTATGTAAACTGGAAACCACATATCCTGAGGCTGCATTTATTGTAGCTGGGGATTTTAACAAGGCTAATCTGAAAACAAGGCTCCATAAATTTTATCAGCATATTGAATGCGCGACTCGGGCTGGTAAAACCTTGGATCATTACTACTCTAATTTCCACGATGCATACAAAGCCCCCTCGCCCTCCTTTTGGCAAATCTGACCACGACTCCATTTTGTTGCTCCCAGCCTATAGACAGAAACTAAAACAGGAAACGCCCGTGCTCAGGTCTGTTCAAAGCAGGTCCAACCAATTTGATTCCACGCTTCAAGATTGCTTCGATCACGTGAACTGGGATATGTTCCGGATAGCATCGGACAATTAAAGCTACACTCGTTGTGAATCCAGCCAACATGTCAGATTTTAAAAATGCTTTTCGGCGAAAGCATAATAAGCTATTATCTGATAGAATGCACCCATCTGAACCAGTAGTAAACAAAAGAACTAGCGTAGCAGGCGCTACACAAAACGCTGAAATAAAATATAAAACATGCATTACCTTTGACGAGCTTCTTTGTTGGCCAATATGTGATTATGTCCCATAAACATCACAATTGGTCCTTTTTTTCCGATTAATTCCGTCCATGTATACCCAAAAATGTCCATTTATAAAGCACTTTTGATCTGGAAAAAAACAGCTTGCCAAAACACAACGTCACTACAAAACATTTCAAAAGTTGCCTATAAACTTTGCCAAAATATTTCAAACTACTTTTGTAATACAACTTTAGGTATTTTTTAACGTTAATAATTGATCAAATTGTAGACTGGGCAATCTGTATTCAATACAGCAAGTAAACAAACCATGTACCTTTTTTCGTCTTGCGTAACTCTCAACAGTGTAACGTTGTGCTTCTTCTTCGTTGCACAAATGATTAACTTCAACCAAATTCCAAAGACTGGTGACATCCAGTAGAAGTCGTAGGAACTGTAAAATGGTCGCTATCAAATATCCCTTGGCAAAGACAACTGAGGGAACGGTCAGAGGCAAGGCAAAAAAAAAGTTATTCCTCTGGGTTTTGCCTGCTACATAAGTTCTGTTATAGTCACAGACATGATTGAAACAGTTTTTAGAAACTTCAGAGTTTTTTTCTATCCACACCTACTAATCATATGCATATAATATATTCCTGGCATGAGTAGCAAGGAAGTTGAAATTGTGCACGCTATTTATCCAAAAGTGAAAATGCTGCCCCCTATCCCTAACAGGTTTTAACCGTTTTAGAAACTTTAGAGTGTTTTCCAAATCTACAAATTATATGCATATCCTAGCTTCTGGGCCTGAGTAACACGCAGTTTACTTTGGGCACTCTTCATCCAGACGTCAAAATTCTGCCCCCTAGCCCAAAGAGGTTACTAAAGTGGCCATATTTTTCAAGTCTGTATATAGGCAGCAGCCTCTCTGTGTTAGTGATGGCTGTTTAACAGTCTGATGGCCTTGAGATGGAAGCTGTTTTTCAGTCTCTCGGTCCCAGCTTTGCTGCACCTGTACTGACCTCGCCTTCTGGATGTTAGCGGGGTGAACAGGCAGTGGCTCGGTTGGTTATGATCTTTTTGGCCTTCCTGTGACATTGGGTGCTGTAGGTGTCCTGGAGGGCAGGTAGTTTGCCCCCGGTGCAGACCGCCCCATCCACTGGAGAGCCCTGCTGTTGTGGGTGGTGCAGTTGCTCTAGCTGGCGGTGATACAGGATGCTCTCAATTGTGCATCTGTAAATGTTTGAGGGTTTTAGATGACAAGACAAATTTCGCTGTTGCACCTTCTTCACCAGATTGTCTGTGTGGGTGGACCATTTCAGTTTGTCCGTGATGTATACGCCGAGGAACTTAAAACGTTCCACCCTCTCCGCTGCTGTCCTGTCGATGTGGATAGGGGGGTGCTCCCTCTGCTGTTTCCTGAAGTCCACGATCATCTTGTTTGTTTTGTTGATGTTGAGTGAGAGGTTGTTTTCCTGACACCACACTCCGAGTGCCCTCACCTCCTCCCTATTGACTGTCTCGATACTGATTATTGGAAGACCAAAAAAAGCCGCTAGCGATTAATCGGACAATTAAGTCGCTCTGGATAAGAACGTCTGCTAAATGACTTAAATGTAAATGTAAATGTAAAATATATTTATTTATTTGTAATAATGACAATTACAACAATACTGAATGAACAATGAACACTTATTTTAACTTAATATAATACATAAATAAAATCTATTTAGTCTCAAATAAATTATGAAACATGCTCAATTTGGTTTTAATAATGCAAAAACAGTGTTGGAGAAGAAAGTAAAAGTGCAGCATGTGCCATGTAAAAAAGCTAACGGTTAAGTTCCTTGCTCAGAACATGAGAACTTATGAAAGCTGGTGGTTCAATATTCCCAGGTCTTCAACATTCCCAGTTAAGAAGTTTTAGGTTGTAGTTATTATAGAAATTATGACTCGTCAACTAATTCTCTCTATACCATTTGTATTTCATATACCTTTTGACTATTGGATGTCCTAATAGGCACTTCAGTATTGCCAGCCTAATCTCAGGGGTTGATAGGCTTGAAGTCATAAACAGTGTGTGAATCAAGCATTGCTAAGTGCTGCTGGCAAACGCAGTAAAGTTTGAATGAATGCTTACGAGCCTGCTGCCGCCTACCACCGCTCAGTCAGACTGCTCTATCAAATCATAGACTTAATTATAATATAATAAACACAGAAATATGAGCCTTTGGTCATTTATATGGTCAAATCCGGAAACTATAATTTCGAAAACAATTTTTTAAATTCTTTCAGTGAAATACGGAACCATTCTGTATTTTATCGAACGGGTGGCAACCCTAAGTCTAAATATTTCTGTTACATTGCACAACCTTCAATGTAATGTCATAATTAGGTAAAATTCTGGCAAATTAGTTCGCAACAAGCCAGGCGGCCCAAACTGTTGCATATACCCTGACTCTGCGTGCAATGAATGCAATAGAAGTGACACAATTTCCCTAGTTAATATTGCCTGCTAACATGAATTTCTTTTAACTAAATATGCAGGTTTAAAAATATATACTTCTGTGTATTGATTTTAAGAAAGGCATTGATGTGTATGGTTAGGTACATTCGTGCAACGATTGGGCTTTTTTCGCGAATGCGCTTTTGTTAAATCATCCCCCGTTTGGCGAAGTAGGCTGTGACTCAATGAAAAATTAACAGGCACCGCATTGATTACATGCCACGCAGGACAAGCTAGTTAACTACACATGGTTGATATTATTAGGTTAACTAGTGATTATGTGAAGATTGATCGTTTAATGCTAGCTAGCAATTTACCTTTCCTCCTTGCTGCACTCGCGTAACAGGTGGTCAGCCGGCCACGCAGTTTCCTCATGGAATGCAATGTATTTGGCCATAATCGGCGTCCAAAAATGCAGATTACCAATTGTTATGAAAACTTGAAATCGGCCCTAATTAATCGGCCATGCCGATTAATCAGTCGACCTCTAGATCAAACCTACTACTGTTGTCGTCTGCAAACTTGATGGTTGAGTTGGAGGGGTGCATGGCCACGCAGTCATGGGTGAACAGGGAGTACAGGAGGGGACTGAGCACGCACCCTTGTGGGGCCTGAGTGTTGAGGATGTTTCTTACCTTCACCACCTGGGGTTGGCCAGTCAGGAAGTCCAGGATTCAATTGCACAGGGCGGCATTGAGACCCAGGGCCTCAAGCTTAATGATGAGCTTGGAGGGTACTATGGTGTTGAATACTAACCTGTAGTCAATGAACACCATTCTTACATAGGTATTCCTCTTGTCCAGATGGGATAGGGCAGTGTGATAGCAATTGCAATTTCTGTGGACCTATTGGGGCAGTATGCAAATTGAAGTGGGTCTAGGGTGACAGGTAAGGTGGAGGTAATATGATCCTTGACTAGTCTCTCAAAGCACTTCATGATGACATGATGACAGATAGTCATTTAGTTCAGTTACCTTTGACTGGAGAGAGAAAAGGGATCAAATGTGTTGTGTGATAAGTAGTTCGCAGCTTTGATTAAGGTGTTCTTATACAGTGTTTTAAATCAAATACAATGAATGAATAATGCAAACTGGATGTAACATAGTAAATGTAAATCCGTGACATGCCATTTCGTATGATACAGTATGTATCGGGTTGGAGCGAGTGGTCGCATCCGCACTCGGTCCGCAGGTAGTATTACATTTCATTATAGTACAACGGTTTGATTTGTCTAATCTTAGCAATTTCTTCTTAGCTAGCTACATAGCCGTCTTTGTATCATAGATAATTGCGTAATTATCGTATTTCGTCGTCCTAACGCAGTCTACACTGCTATCTGCCCTGCAGCTAGCCAGCTAGCTAACGTCCACCGTCTACCGATTAGCAGCACAACTATTACACTCAACTGAACGACTTGATTAGTGTAGTGTTAGCTAGCTACATAGTTGTCTTTGCTGTCTTCGTATCCAAGATAATTGTGTAGTTTAGAGTGTGTAGTTTTAGAGTGATTATCTTAATTTACCGAGGTTAGCTAGCCAGCTATTTGTCGTCCTTAACGTAGGAGACACTGCTAGCTAGCCAACAGCTAGCCAACGTCTACCGAACAGAACTTCCACACTCAACAACCCGGTCGCATTTCGCTTCGCTCCACAGGTAGTATCACATTTTTCATTTCATTTCATTACAGTACAACGGCTTGATTTGTTTGATCGTAGCTAGCTACATAGCTAGCTACATAGCCATCTTTGTATCAAAGATAATTGTGTAGTCTAGAGCGATTTCCTAGGTTAGCTAGCCAGCTATTGTCGTTCTTTTAACGCAACGTAACGTAATCAACACTGCTAGCTAGCCAGCTAGCCCCGAATAGCAGCACAGTAGAAACTATTACACTCAACGGAACGACTTGATTAGTGTAGTGTCAACAACGCAGCCACTGCCAGCTAGCCTACATAGTCAACAACGCAGCCTCTGCCAGCTAGCCTACTTCAGCAGTACTGTATCATTTTAATCATTTTAGTCAATAAGATTCTTGCTACGTAAGCTTAACTTTCTGAACACTCGAGACGTGTAGTCCTCTTGTGTAGCCTGTCAACTATGTGTCTGTCTATCCCTGTTCTCTCCTCTCTGCACAGACCATACAAACGCTCCACACCGCGTGGCCGCGGCCACCCTAATCTGGTGGTCCCAGCGCGCACGACCCACGTGGAGTTCCAGGTCTCCGGTAGCCTCTGGAACTGCCGATCTGCGGCCAACAAGGCAGAGTTCATCTCAGCCTATGCCTCCCTCCAGTCCCTCGACTTCTTGGCACTGACGGAAACATGGATCACCACAGACAACACTGCTACTCCTACTGCTCTCTCTTCGTCTGCCCACGTGTTCTCGCACACCCCGAGAGCTTCTGGTCAGCGGGGTGGTGGCACCGGGATCCTCATCTCTCCCAAGTGGTCATTCTCTCTTTCTCCCCTTACCCATCTGTCTATCGCCTCCTTTGAATTCCATGCTGTCACAGTTACCAGCCCTTTCAAGCTTAACATCCTTATCATTTATCGCCTTCCAGGTTCCCTCGGAGAGTTCATCAATGAGCTTGATGCCTTGATAAGCTCCTTTCCTGAAGACGGCTCACCTCTCACAGTTCTGGGCGACTTTAACCTCCCCACGTCTACCTTTGACTCATTCCTCTCTGCCTCCTTCTTTCCACTCCTCTCCTCTTTTGACCTCACCCTCTCACCTTCCCCCCCTACTCACAAGGCAGGCAATACGCTCGACCTCATCTTTACTAGATGCTGTTCTTCCACTAACCTCATTGCAACTCCCCTCCAAGTCTCCGACCACTACCTTGTATCCTTTTCCCTCTCGCTCTCATCCAACACTTCCCACACTGCCCCTACTCGGATGGTATCGCGCCGTCCCAACCTTCGCTCTCTCTTCCCCGCTACTCTCTCCTCTTCCATCCTATCATCTCTTCCCTCTGCTCAAACCTTCTCCAACCTATCTCCTGATTCTGCCTCCTCAACCCTCCTCTCCTCCCTTTCTGCATCCTTTGACTCTCTATGTCCCCTATCCTCCAGGCCGGCTCGGTCCTCCCCTCCCGCTCCGTGGCTCGACGACTCATTGCGAGCTCACAGAACAGGGCTCCGGGCAGCCGAGCGGAAATGGAGGAAAACTCGCCTCCCTGCGGACCTGGCATCCTTTCACTCCCTCCTCTCTACATTTTCCTCTTCTCTCTCTGCTGCTAAAGCCACTTTCTACCACTCTAAATTCCAAGCATCTGCCTCTAACCCTAGGAAGCTCTTTGCCACCTTCTCCTCCCTCCTGAATCCTCCTCCCCCTCCTCCCTCTCTGCAGATGACTTCGTCAACCATTTTGAAAAGAAGGTCGACGACATCCGATCCTCGTTTGCTAAGTCAAACGACACCGCTGGTTCTGCTCACACTGCCCTACCCTGTGCTCTGACCTCTTTCTCCCCTCTCTCTCCAGATGAAATCTCGCGTCTTGTGACGGCCGGCCGCCCAACAACCTGCCCGCTTGACCCTATCCCCTCCCCTCTTCTCCAGACCATTTCCGGAGACCTTCTCCCTTACCTCACCTCGCTCATCAACTCATCCCTGACCGCTGGCTACGTCCCTTCCGTCTTCAAGAGAGCGAGAGTTGCACCCCTTCTGATAAAACCTACACTCGATCCCTCCGATGTCAACAACTACAGACCAGTATCCCTTCTTTCTTTTCTCTCCAAAACTCTTGAACGTGCCGTCCTTGGCCAGCTCTCCCGCTATCTCTCTCAGAATGACCTTCTTGATCCATATCAGTCAGGTTTCAAGACTAGTCATTCAACTGAGACTGCTCTTCTCTGTATCACGGAGGCGCTCCGCACTGCTAAAGCTAACTCTCTCTCCTCTGCTCTCATCCTTCTAGACCTATCGGCTGCCTTCGATACTGTGAACCATCAGATCCTCCTCTCCACCCTCTCCGAGTTGGGCATCTCCGGCGCGGCCCACGCTTGGATTGCGTCCTACCTGACAGGTCGCTCCTACCAGGTGGCGTGGCGAGAATCCGTCTCCACACCACGTGCTCTCACCACTGGTGTCCCCAGGGCTCTGTTCTAGGCCCTCTCCTATTCTCGCTATACACCAAGTCACTTGGCTCTGTCATAACCTCACATGGTCTCTCCTATCATTGCTATGCAGACGACACACAATTAATCTTCTCCTTTCCCCCTTCTGATGACCAGGTGGCGAATCGCATCTCTGCATGTCTGGCAGACATATCAGTGTGGATGACGGATCACCACCTCAAGCTGAACCTCGGCAAGACGGAGCTGCTCTTCCTCCCGGGGAAGGACTGCCCGTTCCATGATCTCGCCATCACGGTTGACAACTCCATTGTGTCCTCGTCCCAGAGCGCTAAGAACCTTGGCGTGATCCTGGACAACACCCTGTCGTTCTCAACTAACATCAAGGCGGTGGCCCGTTCCTGTAGGTTCATGCTCTACAACATCCGCAGAGTACGACCCTGCCTCACACAGGAAGCGGCGCAGGTCCTAATCCAGGCACTTGTCATCTCCCGTCTGGATTACTGCAACTCGCTGTTGGCTGGGCTCCCTGCCTGTGCCATTAAACGCCTACAACTCATCCAGAACGCCGCAGCCCGTCTGGTGTTCAACCTTCCCAAGTTCTCTCACGTCACCCCGCTCCTCCGCTCTCTCCACTGGCTTCCAGTTGAAGCTCGCATCCGCTACAAGACCATGGTGCTTGCCTACGGAGCTGTGAGGGGAACGGCACCTCAGTACCTCCAGGCTCTGATCAGGCCCTACACCCAAACAAGGGCACTTTGTTCATCCACCTCTGGCCTGCTCGCCTCCCTACCACTGAGGAAGTACAGTTCCCGCTCAGCCCAGTCAAAACTGTTCGCTGCTCTGGCCCCCCAATGGTGGAACAAACTCCCTCACGACGCCAGGACAGCGGAGTCAATCACCACCTTCCGGAGACACCTGAAACCCCACCTCTTTAAGGAATACCTAGGATAGGATAAAGTAATCCCTCTCACCCCCCCCTTAAAAGATTTAGATGCACTACTGTTCCACTGGATGTCATAAGGTGAATGCACCAATTTGTAAGTCGCTCTGGATAAGAGCGTCTGCTAAATGACTTAAATGTAAATGTTACAAATTTCAATTCATATGATATGTTACTAATTGCAATTTGTAAAATATGTTCAGAATTTGCATAAAGTATATGTTACGGATTCCAATTTGTTGTGGCTCACGTTAGCTAGGATTAAGGTTAGGAGTTAGGTTAAAGTATATTGCTATTTTGGTTATTTATTATTGTCTTATTTCACTGTAGAGCCCCCCATCCCTGTCCAATATGCCTTAGATAGCCCTTTTGTCCCACCCCATACATGCGGTGACCTCACCTGGCTTAACTGGTGCCTCTAGAGACAACCTCTCTCATCGTAACTCAATGACTAGGTTTACCTCCACTGTACTCACATCCTACCATACCCTTGTCTGTACATTATGCTTTGAATCTATTCTTTCACGCCCAGAAATCTGCTCCTTTTACTCTCTGTTCTGAACGCACCAGACGACCAGTTCTTATAGCCTTTAGCCGTACCCTTATCCTACTGGTCCTCTGGGGATGTAAAGGTTAACCCAGGCCCTGCAGCCCCCAGCACCACTCCTATTTGCCAGGCGCTCTCATTTGACTTCTGTAACCGTAAAAGCCTTGGTTTCATGCACATTAACATCTGAAGCCTCCTCCCTAAGTTTGTTTTATTCATTGCTTTAGCACACTCCGCCAACCTTGATGTCCTAGACGTGTCTGAATCCTGGCTTTGGAAGGCCACCAAAAATCCAGAAATTTCCATCCCCGACTGCAACATTTTCCGACGAGATAGAACTGCCAAAGGGGTCGGAGTTAGCCTGCAGAGTTCTGGAATACTATCCAGGTCTGTTCCCAAACAATTCGAGCTTCTACTTTTAGAAATCCACCTTTTCAGAAACAAGTCTCTCACCATTGCCGCATGTTATAGACCCCCCTCAGCCCCCAGCTGTGCCTTGGACACCATATGTGAATTGATTGTCCCCCATCTATCTTATCTTCAGAGCTCGTACTGTTAGGTGACCTAAACTGGGATATGCTTAACACCCCGGCCGTCCTACAATCTAAAATATATGCCCTCAATCTCACACAAATTATCAAGGAGCCTACCAGGTACAACCATAAATCCGTAACCATGGGCACCCTCTTAGATATCATCCTGACCAACTTGCCCTCAAAAAATACACCTCTGCTGTCTTGAGGCAGGATTGCCTGTGTCCGTCATGGGTCCGCGGTCAAACGACCACCCCTCATCACTGTCAAACGCTCCCTAAAACACTTCAGCTAGCAGGCCTTTCTAATCGACCTGGCCCGGGTATCCTGGAAGGATATTGACCGTCAGTAGAGGATGCCTGGTTGCTCTTTAAAAGTGCTTTCCTCACCATCTTAAATAAGCATGCTCCTTTCAAAAATGTAGAACTAAGAACAGATATAGCCCTTGGTTCACCCCAGACTTGACTGCCCTTGACCAGCACAAAAACATCCTGTGGTGTTCTGCAATAGCATCGAATAGTCCCCACAATATGCAACTTTTCAGGGAAGTCAGGAACCAATATACACTGTCCGTTAGGAAAGCAAGGGTCAACTTTTTCAAACAGAAATGTGCATGTTGTAGCACAAACTCCAAAAAGTTCTGGGATACTGTAAAGTCCATGGAGAATAAGAGCACCTCCTCCCAGCTTCCCACTGCACTGAGGCTAGGAAACACTGTCACCACCAATAAATCTACGATAATCGATCATTTCAATAAGCATTTTTTTACGGCTGGCCATGCTTTCCACCTGGTTACCCCTACCCCGGCCAACAGCTCTGCACCCCCTGTAGAAACTTTCCCAAGCCCCCCTGCTTCTGCTTCACCCAAATCCAGACAGCTGATGTTCTGAAAGAGCTGCAAAATCTGGATCCCTACAAATCAGCTGGGCTAGACAATCTGGACCCTCTCTTTCTAAAAGTATCTATTATGAATTGTTGCAACCCCTATTACTAGTTTATTCAACCTCTCTTTCGTATCGTCTGAGATCCCCAAAGATTGTCTAACATCTAACACTTCCGGCGCCGACTGAGATGGCCGCTTCGCGTTCCTAGGAAACTATGCAGTTTTTAGTTTTTTTACGTGTTATTTCTTACATTAGTACCCCAGGTCATCTTAGGTTTCATTACATACAGTCGAGAAGAACTACTGAGAAGAACGAATATAAGATCAGCGCCAACTCACCATCAGTACGACCAAGAATATGTTTTCCGCGACGCGGATCCGGTGTTCTGCCTTACAAACAGGACAACGGAATGGATCGCATGCAGCGACCCAAGGAAACGACTCCGAAAAAGAGGGAAACGAGGCGGTGTTCTGGTCAGACTCCGAAAAAGGGCACATCGCGCACCACTCCCCAGCATTCTTCTTGCCAATGTCCAGTCTCTTGACAACAAGGTTGACGAAATCCGAGCAAGGGTAGCATTCCAGAGGGACATCAGAGACTGCAACGTTCTCTGCTTCACAGAAACATGGCTTACTGGGAAGACGCTATCCGACGCGGTGCAGCCAACGGGTTTCTCCACGCATCGCGCCGACAGAAACAAACATCTTTCTGGTAAGAAGAGTGGCGGGGGCGTATGCCTCATGACTAACGAGACATGGTGTGATGAAGGAAACATACAGGAACTCAAATCCTTCTGTTCACCTGATTTAGAATTCCTCACAATCAAATGTAGACCGCATTATCTTCCAAGAGAATTCTCCTCGATTATAATCACAGCCGTATATATCCCCCAAGCAGACACATCGATGGCTCTGAACGAACTTTATTTAACTCTTTGCAAACTGGAAACCATTTATCCGGAGGCTGCATTCATTGTAGCTGGGGATTTTAACAAAGCTAATCTGAAAACAAGACTCCTAAATTTTACCAGCATATCGATTGCGCAACCAGGGGCGGTAAAACCTTGGATCATTGTTACTCTAACTTCCGCGACGCATATAAGGCCCTGCCCCGCCCCCCTTTCGGAAAAGCTGACCACGACTCCATTTTGCTGATCCCTGCCTACAGGCAGAAACTAAAACAAGAGGCTCCCACGCTGAGGTCTGTCCAACGCTGGTCAGACCAAGCTGACTCCACACTCCAAGACTGCTTCCATCACATGGACTGGGACATGTTTCGTATTGCGTCAGATGGAAATATTGACGAATACGCTGATTCGGTGTGCGAGTTCATTAGAACGTGCGTCGAAGATGTCGTTCCCATAGCAACGATAAAAACATTCCCAAACCAGAAACCGTGGATTGATGGCAGCATTCGCGTGAAACTGAAAGCGCGAACCACTGCTTTTAATCAGGGCAAGGTGTCTGGTAATATGTCCGAATATAAACAATGCAGCTATTCCCTCCGCAAGGCTATTAAACAAGCTAAGCGTCAGTACAGAGACAAAGTGGAATCTCAATTCAATGGCTCAGACACAAGAGGCATGTGGCAGGGTCTACAGTCAATCACGGACTACAAGAAGAAACCCAGCCCAGTCACGGACCAGGATGTCTTGCTCCCAGGCAGACTAAATAACTTTTTTGCCCGCTTTGAGGACAATACATTGCCACTGACACGGCCTGCAACGAAAACATGCGGTCTCTCCTTCACTGCAGCCGAGGTGAGTAAGACATTTAAACGTGTTAACCCTCGCAAGGCTGCAGGCCCAGACGGCATCCCCAGCCGCGCCCTCAGAGCATGCGCAGACCAGCTGGCCGGTGTGTTTACGGACATATTCAATCAATCCCTATACCAGTCTGCTGTTCCCACATGCTTCAAGAGGGCCACCATTGTTCCTGTTCCCAAGAAAGCTAAGGTAACTGAGCTAAACGACTACCGCCCGTAGCACTCACTTCCGTCATCATGAAGTGCTTTGAGAGACTAGTCAAGGACCATATCACCTCCACCCTACCTGACACCCTAGACCCACTCCAATTTGCTTACCGCCCAAATAGGTCCACAGACGATGCAATCTCAACCACACTGCACACTGCCCTAACCCACCTGGACAAGAGGAATACCTATGTGAGAATGCTGTTCATCGACTACAGCTCGGCATTCAACACCATAGTACCCTCCAAGCTCGTCATCAAGCTCGAGACCCTGGGTCTCGACCCCGCCCTGTGCAACTGGGTTCTGGACTTCCTGACGGGCCGCCCCCAGGTGGTGAGGGTAGGCAACAACATCTCCCCGCTGATCCTCAACACGGGGGCCCCACAAGGGTGCGTTCTGAGCCCTCTCCTGTACTCCCTGTTCACCCACGACTGCGTGGCCATGCACGCCTCCAACTCAATCATCAAGTTTGCGGACGACACAACAGTGGTAGGCTTGATTACCAACAACGACGAGACGGCCTACAGGGAGGAGGTGAGGGCCCTCGGAGTGTGGTGTCAGGAAAATAACCTCACACTCAACGTCAACAAAACTAAGGAGATGATTGTGGACTTCAGGAAACAGCAGAGGGAACACCCCCCTATCCACATCGATGGATCAGTAGTGGAGAGGGTAGCAAGTGTTAAGTTCCTCGGCATACACATCACAGACAAACTGAATTGGTCCACTCACACTGACAGCGTCGTGAAGAAGGCGCAGCAGCGCCTCTTCAACCTCAGGAGGCTGAAGAAATTTGGCTTGTCACCAAAAGCACTCACAAACTTCTACAGATGCACAATCGAGAGCATCCTGGCGGGCTGTATCACCGCCTGGTACGGCAACTGCTCCGCCCTCAACCGTAAGGCTCTCCAGAGGGTAGTGAGGTCTGCACAACGCATCACCGAGGGCAAACTACCTGCCCTCCAGGACACCTACACCACCCGATGTTACAGGAAGGCCATAAAGATCATCAAGGACATCAACCACCCGAGCCACTGCCTGTTCACCCCGCTATCATCCAGAAGGCGAGGTCATTACAGGTGCATCAAAGCTGGGACCGAGAGACTGAAAAACAGCTTCTATCTCAAGGCCATCAGACTGTTAAACAGCAATCACTAACATTGAGTGGCTGCTGCCAACACACTGTCATTGACACTGACCCAACTCCAGCCACTTTAATAATGGGAATTGATGGGAAATGATGTAAATATATCACTAGCCACTTTAAACAATGCTACCTTATATAATGTTACTTACCCTACATTATTCATCTCATATGCATATGTATATACTGTACTCTAGATCATCGACTGCATTCTTATGTCACTAGCCACTTTAACTATGCCACTTTGTTTACATACTCATCTCATATGTATATACTGTACTCGATACCATCTACTGTATGCTGCTCTGTACCATCACTCATTCATATATCCTTATGTACATATTCCTTATCCCCTTACACTGTGTATAAGACAGTAGTTTTGGAATTGTTAGTTAGATTACTTGTTGGTTATCACTGCATTGTCGGAACTAGAAGCACAAGCATTTCGCTACACTCGCATTAACATCTGCTAACCATGTGTATGTGACAAATAAAATTTGATTTGATTTGAAGATTGGATCGCTGCCGCGGTCATCACCCTCTTCAAAGGGGGAGACACTCTAGACCCAAACTATTATAGACCTATATCCATCCTGCCCTGCCTTTCTAAAATCTTCAAAAGCCAAGTTAATAAGCAGATCACTGACCATTTCGAATCCCACTGTACCTTCTCTACTATGCAATCTGGTTTCCGAGCTGGTCATGGGTGCACCTCAGCCACACTCAAGGTCCTAAATCATATCATAACCGCCATCGATAAAGACATTACTGTGCAGCCGTCTTCAGCAACCTGGCCAAGGCTTTCGACTCTGTCAATCACTGCATTCTTATTGGCAGACTCAATAGCCTTGTTTTTCTCAAATGACTGCCTCGCCTGGTTCACCAACTACTTCTCAGACAGAGTTCAGTGTGTCAAATCAGAGGGCCTGTTGTCCGGACCTCTGGCAGTCTCTATGGGGGTGCCACAGGGTTCAATTCTTGGGCCGACTCTTTTCTCTGTATATATCAATGATGTCACTCCTGCTGCTGGTGATTCTCTGATCCACCTCCACGCAGATGACACCCTTCTGTATACATCTGGCCCTTCTTTGGACACTGTGTTAGCAAACTTCCAAACGAGTTTCACTGCCATACAGCACTCCTTCCGTGGCCTCCAACTGCTTTAAATGCTAGTAAAACTAAATGCATGCTCTTCAACCGATTGCTGCCCACACCTGCCCATCCGACGAGCATCACTACTCTGGACGGTTCTGACTTAGAATATATGGACAACTACAAATACCTAGGTGTTTGTTTAGACTGTAAACTCTCCTTCCAGACTCACATTAAGCATCTTAAATCCAAAATTGAATCTAGAATCCGCTTCCTATTTCGCAACAAAGCTTCCTTCACTCTTGCTGCCAAACATACCCTCGTAAAACTGACTATCCTACCGATCCTTGACTTTGGCGATGTCATTTACAAAATAGCGTCCAACACTCTACTCAGAAAACTGGATGTAGTCTATCACAGTGCCATCCGTTTTGTCACCGAAGCCCCATATACTACCCACCACTGCGACCTGTATGCTCTCGTTGGCTGGCACTCGCTACATATTCGTCGCCAAACCCACTGGCTCCAGGTCATCTATAAGTCTTTGCTTGGTAAAGCCCCGCCTTATCTCAGCTCACTGGTCACCATACCCAACACCCACCCATTGCACGCGCTCCAGCAGGTATATTTCACTGGTCATCCCCAAAGCCAAAACCTCTTTGGCCGCCTGTCCTTCCAGTTCTCTGCTGCTAATGACTGGAGTCTTATATCTCCCTCTCTAACTTTAAGCATCAGCTGTCAGAGCAGCTTACCGATCACTGTACCTGTACACAGCCAATCTGTAAATAGCACATCCAACTACCTCATCCCCATATTGTTATTTATCTTTTTGCTCTTTTGCACACCAGTATCTCTACTTGCATATCTATCACTCCAGTGTTAATGCTAAATTGTAATTATTTTGCCTCTGGTATATTTTTTGCCTTACCACCCTAATCTTCTACATTTGCACACACTATACATATATTTTTCTATTGTGTTATTGACTGTACATTTGTTTGTGTAACTCTGTGTTGTTTTTTGTCGCACTGCTTTGCTTTATCTTGGCCCGGTCGCAGAACTTGCTCTCAACTGGCCTGCCTGGTTAAATAAAGGTGAAATAAATCAACAGAAGGGTTAGGGAAGGGTTAGCTAACATGCGAAGTAGTTGCAAAGTAGCTAAAAAGTAGTAAGGAGTTGCTAATTAGTGAAAATGCTGAAGTTGTCCGTGATGAGATTTGAAGACCGAGATTCGAGACTCTTGGGTGGCGCAGCAGTCAAAAGCACTGCTTCACAGTGCTGAAGCGCCACTACAACGGGAGGTTCGATCTCAGGCTGTGTCACAACCGGCCGTGACCAGGAGCCCCATAGAACGGCGCACAATTGGCCCAGGGCCGTCCGGGGTTGGAGGGTTTGGCCAGTGGAGCTTCCTTTGGCTCATTGTTCTCCAGTTACTCCTTGTGACAGTGCCGGCCGTCTGCAAGCTAACTATGGTTGTCAGTCGAATGGTGTTTCCTCCAACACATTGGTGGGGCTGACATTCGGGTTAAGCAAGCAGTGTGATAAGAAGTAGGCAGCCAGATGGGTTATGTTTGGGACGATGCATGACTCTACCTTCGCCTTCCGAGCCCATTGAGGAGTTGCAGAGATGAGCCAAGGGACCTAATTCAGGGAGAAAATGGGGTAAATAAAATATGCTTGTGGCCATACCAGGGTCAGGCTTGGTTAGTACTGGGATGGGAGACCACCTGGGATTTCCAGGTGCTGTAATAAATAAAGAGATTCGAAGACGCAACCTTTGGGTTGCTAGATGTTTGCGCTTCTGTCTTATATACAGCATTTGAGATATCGGCTGATGTACGAAGGGCTATATAAATAAATTTGATTTGATGTAACGATACCTAACATATACTAATTTGAGTGTCCCGAATTTACGCTTACTATGTTACGTCTATTCTATGAGACCAGGCTGCATACTGTGACTTCATATTAGTTTGTTTTAGTGCACTAGCAACAGAATCAATTTAAACAGTATAGCTCAAAAGCTCTTTGAAATAATCCCTCAGCTCCTTCACTCCAATCATGTTTCCTGTCTTTGTCAAGTTCTCAAAGTCCACTCTGGCTCTTCCTACATGAATAAAGTAATCATTACAAAAACTGTCACAGGGATGATGAAAATCTGATATGAATAAATACTGTAGAGGTTGAGACAGTTACAAGCTAAGCACCCAAGATCAGTGTTGTAGAGTTTCCGCATGCTCAGAGACTGCATTCACGGTACATGATGCATGTCGGCTCAATCTAAAAATTACCTTTAAAAAACCAACCTTGCTACAACGCTGATCTTTGGCACTTCTTTGGCACTACAGCTTGAATCCAGCCCTTAACTTTTTGGAATTTAAGTGCCCAATTTTTTTTAATCACGATTAATCATATTGTCTGAAAGCGTTCAAAAAGCACTGAAAACATCCAAAAACATATTCTATACAGAAAGTGTGCATTATCAATTTACCTGATTTTTTTGCTTACCATTAATTTGGACAAAATCAAGACCTCAATATTCTTGTGAATTTTAATTTTGTCTCAATTTGAAAAAAATCTGAATTTGCGATTAATCGCAATTAAATCACAGCAAATCCTGCGATTAACTCGATTAAATTGCTTAATCATTTCACAACCCTAGTAAAATAATTTGGAACCATTTGAATAATTGGAATCAAAACCAACACATTGAAAACAAATAAATAATATGCATGCCAGCTATAACAAATCACCACTTTTAATGAATAAAACATTGTTAAATCAAAAAGTACAGAACAATGTGCATGTCATAAAATAAAAAATTACTTTGAAAATACAAAAGTATGTGAAATCATCAAAATGTGCAAAAGAAGCATATCAGGGTTCCAATTGAACACAAGTAAGAACTATTACTTTAAAAGAAGCACCAACTGGTTCATTACAGAAATCAATGAAGAAACATCATCCCTGCAGTTAGGTGGCACACCAGAAGGCACAGTTTTTTTGACGCAAATCCTTCCCAGCCATGGTTCCCTCAATTCACAATGTAGCGCAGGATTCAATTGAAGAAAACAACAACCTAGACCACCATTTCTCAAAACCGGACCTTGAGATCAGAACTGATGATGGTTTTCATTTTCCGCCTCAAATCAGCAACTGAATAAGACCTGGAACATAAAAGGTCAACAGTACTATGGACCTGCAAGCTCAGACTTGAGCACCACTGACCTCAACTTATATTTAGAGTTATACTCAAGTTCATAACACTTTGTTCAATTTCCAGACAAACATACACATATACAGTTCTAATGATGCATACTTAATTCCCTTTGAATACATTGTGTAAACAAAGTCATATAGGTTCTTAAGACACTGAATTGTCAAACAGAGGTAATATTAGAGGAACAGCCACCTGTGATTAAATTACAAACATTACTTTTTGGTTTTAAAAAGGTTCATGCAAATCGATCCCTTCCAATGCAATGGATCAGTCCAAATACGTCAGTGTACTCTTCATCAGCTCATCATGAGATCCTCTTTATGGAACAGCGCCCTCTGGTGTTTGGTCAGACTTAACTGTGGCGTTCAAGACAGTGTGTTGGCAAACTCCATGATACAGGGCCCGGGGGTTGCATGGGTGTCCCTATAGCTCCAGGATGGTCACGTTA
This sequence comes from Oncorhynchus nerka, assembly GCF_034236695.1. Classification (NCBI taxonomy): domain Eukaryota; kingdom Metazoa; phylum Chordata; class Actinopteri; order Salmoniformes; family Salmonidae; genus Oncorhynchus; species Oncorhynchus nerka. Next base: position 63,683,541 of record NC_088406.1, read on the forward strand.
TTAGGCGTGGCCGTGCTCAGGATGCTAGTGGGCACGTACAGGGTTATCTGTAGGATGCGAGCGGGCCAGTAGCGGCCCAGGTTGAAACTGCTGATCCACACCTGGTCCTAGTTATAAAAACAAAACAAAGAAAAATATTGACTAGAAATAATGTGCATGTTTGGGATTCAGTAGTGTCAGGGACCATGAACAAGTTGTATGTTGCACCAAGGTATATGAAGCTAACGTGGCTCAGTAAACCACGCTTATGTAATGAGTAACCTTGCTTGAGATCTGAAGAGGTGTGTCTAAGATTTAGCTCAGAGGGCTAACACACCAGTCTTGTCAGCGCACAGAAGACAGGTGAGTTACATTAGTGATAAGGTCATTTGCAGTTAACTACTCAGTCACATTATCTATAAAGGTCATTTGCAGTTAACTACTCAGTCACATTATCTATAAAGGTCATTTGCAGTTAACTACTCAGTCACATTATCTATAAAGGTCATTTGCAGTTGACTAGTCAGTCACATTATAAGTTAATTTCCAGTCCCTGCTCAGGAACAACAGACAATACAGCCATATAACAAATAAGTACAAATATGTTTTAAGGTAAAACCTCACCTTTCTCCAGTCAGGAAACTGGATGTAGGTGTCCTGGGGCATATCTGGGATAGAAGGAGTGGACGGGGAGGGTAGTGGAAGACCAGCCTCCCTGGAACTCATCTCCCAGAGGAGACCCTGACAAACAGCATGGTTGATGCTGAGGCTGTAGACTTCCCAGCCGGTGACGATGTCGGCCCCAAATGTCAGGTTAGACATCAGGCCCTGTGTAGAGAGAGAGAGAGCGAGAAGGAAGGAAGGAGTCAAAACATCATAGTCGTGTATGTGTACATAGGACACTTAGGGTTGGTTTCCCAGTCACAGATTAATACTAATGGTGGACTAAAAAACAGGTTCAATTAAAATTCTACAAAATGCTTCTTAATCCAGATCTTTGCTTAATCTGTTTCTAGCAAACCAGCCCATAATGTTTAGTGGGACCGAATAATGTTATGTAGAATTAAGTAGCTAATGGAAGGGTGCTGTATTAATGGTGGTTAAAATGTCTACTCAGGAGCAGTGAGCCAACTTTAAATAACCACACCCACTCAGGCCTTATTGCTTAAGGAGCCTCCCCTCAAAAGTTGGAGCAATGACTTATGGTAATTCAATCAATGTCAATGTTTTGATTGACGTTTTAGTCACCCCCACATTCAAATAGCTAAAGTATAAAAACTATTTGTAATTATATATATTTTTTACATTTATTTAACTAAGCAAATCAGTAAATAACAAATTATTATTTAAAATGATGGCCTAGCCCGGCTGAAGCTGGGCCAATTGTACGCCGCCCTATGGGACTCCCAATCACAGCCAAATATGATGTAATCTGGATTCAAACCAGGGACTGCATTGACACCTCTTGCACTGAGTTGCAGTGCCTCAGACCACTGCACCACCACTGCACCAGTCAGCTGGGTTTGGGGTGGGGCAAGCCACGCGACATGTCCATGTCCCCCAAGCCCCTGAAGTCTCTATCAGGGGAGAACACAGCTTCGCTCTGTCCCTTTCTGGAGCTGTGTTCGGCTGGGGCAAGAACACCGCCGGGCAACTGGGACTAGGGGACACAACAAGTACAGTATACATTACACAATAGCATATGTGTTGACTCTTGTTAAATATATTTAAATAATCAAGGTCCAGATCGAAGACCATGAACAGTACATTATTTGAAACAGGTGTGTTAGTGTTGGGTTTAAACAAAAGTCATCCCACTCAGTAGTTCTCTCAGGCTGCAGCTGGAGACCCCTGATTTATCTATTATCAACCACATTTCTTTGTAGTTGAAAAACTATTTTGACCAGGATGAGAGAACAAAATTGTGTCATGTGTGTGATATGAGGTATGTGTTGTTTTGTAAATAAAACATTATAATTAAATGAACCCAATTTTCTGTAGACAGAAGTGCTCCAGCTCCTGTTGATTGCCTGAATCTGAAGAAGACTGTTTTGATTTCATGTGGAGGAGAACATACTGCCGTTCTGACAAAGGTTGTATATCTCTCTGACATAATTACACTTTTCCCTATCATTTGAACTAAATGTTGTTTGGACCATACAATATGTCTTCCTTTTATGTGTATTTATTTAAATGGGTGTCTCAATGTTGTAGTTTTTAGTTCCCTGAAAATTCGTATTGAAACGTCCTAATTAACTAGAGGATAACACTATATGATAACAGTCTGGGTTGATTTTGTTCTAGGAAGGTGTGGTGTTCACATTTGGCTCAGGCTGCTATGGACAGCTTGCACACAACTCTCTCCGAGATGAACTACGACCTCGAGTGGTGGGGCAACTTTGTGGATTAAAGGTGACCCAGATAGCCTGTGGAAGGTAGGTTACACTTATTAGACATGATCTGGAATTGACTAAATGTTGTGTAGGACTGTTTTGGTTATTTTCATCTTAGCATGAGACCTTTTTAGAATTCATTGTTGATTTGAGAAATGTTTTCTATGTCCGTTTGCCACATTAGACACCACACATTAGCATTTGTGGGGCCCTCCAATAAGATCTACTCATTTGGGCACGGAGAGCAAGGGCAGCTGGGAAATGGAGTAAAGATTGATCAGTCTGTGCTACTGTTATTTTCAAATGTATTTTTACTGTTGTTTTATTTATTTACTTATCTACACACACCTACACACACACACACACACCTACACACATACTTCTTTTTTTCTCGCACTATTGGTTAGAGCCTGTAAGTATGCATTTCACTGTAAGGTCTACACCTGTTGTTTTCGGCACACGTGACAAATAAACTTTGATTTGATTTGCTGCTATCCTCAGACTGCACCCCAACAAGCTGCAGGTCCTCGGTAATGTTGCCCTCCATTTAAAATGTTTAAAGTGTGTCACCCCAAATTCAACTAATCAACAATAACGTAGTCGTAAGTCTGTTTGTGCTGTTGCCAACTTCTTTTGTCCTTGTTCATTCGTTGTCTGGCAGATTTAGACTTAGATTTAGGAAAAACCAGTGATTATTTTTATTGAGTGTGGTATTCCTGGGCTAAAACTAAATGTGTACACTCTCGTGTTGCCCCTGGAATGATTGTGAAGTAGACCAAATTCTATACCCCCACAAAATAGTTTGAGAAAGTAATCTGTGTGTTACCATGTCCTGTAGGTGACTGCTGGTCCGCATTGAAGCCCTCTCTCATGACCAAGCACATTGGGGTGTGGAAGAAGGCCCTGTCTGTGATTTTGACAAGGAAACATATTCTACGCACCTTTGACCCAAGGATCAAACACCACACAATTTTCCCCCCGATGTTCACAACATGGACAGCTATTTATTTATGATACACATTGAATTGCACATTTCCATTCAGTGTGCAATTAATGAAGTAGCTGTCTAACCCCGGGGTCTCAAGCGAAGCTGGGCGCCATTCCACAGGAACAACTGCCTTATAGTCGCACGCAGCTAGCTGTTAGGATGTTACTCCATCTCCTCTTTTCCGTGGATGGATTCCAATAGCTCCTAAGAGAGCTTTAGGCTCTGTGGCCGCTCACAGCCTTGATCTCTCTGGCCTCCAGACCTGCATCAGAGAGCTGCTGGATGTTAGTCGTCTTGATGCAGTGGTTGGTATACCTACGGGATGTGCCGGCCTCCTAGAGAGAGAGAGCAAGCAATTAATAATAGCAATATGACAATGATTCTATTCATGTTTATTCTATTCATATGACTGTATAGCAGCCTAGCTATTTGAACAACATGTTATACCTTGCACAGACAGAGCAGCATTGATGAAAGGGTGTTGAGTCCCATTGGCTCTGTGGTATACCACAACGATGTCGTTGGATAGCTTTCGTCTGGTTAACAGTAGGAATTCCAAACCACCCGCTTCATAAAACTATATATGGCAGAAATGTCACCTATCAGAGGGCAAGATGGAGCCGATTAGACAAGTGTCCTGGGGTTGATTTGGGATTCATGGTGAACATGTTCTGCAACCTAGCTAAAATGTTGTTTTGATACATTGATTTGACAAATGGTTTGAATGGTGTCAAGTGTCTATTGCTTCACCATATATTAATTGAGGGCATTTCCCCCCTAGAACACTGTGTATTTAGGAGAGTACCATGCTGGGCATCCCAACATCGTCACATTCTGAGAGGTGTTTGAGGAACTGACAGAGGATCAAAACATTTACATTTACATTTAAGTCATTTAGCAGACGCTCTTATCCAGAGCGACTTACAAATTGGTGCTTTCACCTTATGACATCCAGTGGAACAGCCACTTTACAATAGTGCATCTAGGTCTTTTAAGGGGGGAGGGGAGAAGGATTACTTTATCCTATCCTAGGTATTCCTTAAAGAGGTGGGGTTTCAGGTGTCTCCGGAAGGTGGTGATTGACTCCGCTGTCCTGGCGTCGTGAGGGAGTTTGTTCCACCATTGGGGGGCCAGAGCAGCGAACAGTTTTGACTGGGCTGAGCGGGAACTGTACTTCCTCAGTGGTAGGGAGGCGAGCAGGCCAGAGGTGGATGAACGCAGTGCCCTTGTTTGGGTGTAAGGGCCTGATCAGAGCCTGGAGGTAGTGAGGTGCCGTTCCCCTCACAGCTCCGTAGGCAAGCACCATGGTCTTGTAGCGGATGCGAGCTTCAACTGGAAGCCAGTGGAGAGAGCGGAGGAGCGGGGTGACGTGAGAGAACTTGGGAAGGTTGAACACCAGACGGGCTGCGGCGTTCTGGATGAGTTGTAGGGGTTTAATGGCACAGGCAGGGAGCCCAGCCAACAGCGAGTTGCAGTAATCCAGACGGGAGATGACAAGTGCCTGGATTAGGACCTGCGCCGCTTTCTGTGTGAGGCAGGGTCGTACTCTGCGGATGTTGTAGAGCATGAACCTACAGGAACGGGCCACCGCCTTGATGTTATTTGAGAACGACAGGGTGTTGTCCAGGATCACGCCAAGGTTCTTAGCGCTCTGGGACGAGGACACAATGGAGTTGTCAACCGTGATGGCGAGATCATGGAACGGGCAGTCCTTCCCCGGGAGGAAGAGCAAAGAGAAAGCGTTCCTGTGTAAGTATGGAACGTTTTCATTGTAACAGATGAACCAATAACGTAGGCTACTGAGAATAAAGTTATATTCTGTCATTCACTGCCCTCTCCCTTTTACCACCTTTGCCCCTTCACTGGCTGTGATCGTGTGCCCATCCTGGGTATGAACCAGATCAGGATGAGGGTCCAAACCCTTCTCAACTCCTCCCAACAGCATTTCCCAGAGGCGCTGACCTGTCACTCTCTGTTGCAGCTGCCCATCTACCCCTCCAAAGAGACACTACAGAGCAGGCTTATAGAAGCTGTTGGCCACAACAGAGGCTTCTGGAATGAATAATGGGTGTTTTGTGTTGCTATTTACACACTCCTCTCCTGTGTTCATATTTTAATTGTTCCATAGTTGGGTTTAATATTTGGATTGTTTTAATGTAGGGTTGTATTTCAAATCCTAACTTGAGATCTGTACAGTGCTATGACATTATCATATTGCATTCACCAAATTTTATTAAAACATTTATAAATCAAAAAGTACAGCATGGTTTGTGCACAATAAACATTAACACAAATTTGAACTAAGATACAAGGAAATCCCAAAGTATTTGAAATAATCTAATTGTTAAAAGAAGCAGATCAGGATTCCAGTTGAACACAATAACTGTTCATTTACAAGACCCACCAAATGGTTCATTACAGAAATCAATGAGAGCATAATATCCCTGCAGTTAGGTGGCACACAATAAGGCACAGATCATTTGACACATCCTTCTCAACCATGTTTCCCCAATTCACAATATAGGGCAGCATTGAACTCAAGACGATCTATAGCACAGCGCACTATAAGATACTTTTAAAGGTAATTTACACTTGAGCAGACATGCCAGTGTTTACCATGAATGTGATCTGTGAACGTCAGGGAAAATGCCTTTAAAAAGGGGCATTGTTGGCTGCATAGTGCCCTGACATAAAAAGAAAACCTCCAGGCTCATGCTTTGAGCACCACTGACCTCAACTTCTATTTAGAGTACTACTCAAGTTCATAGCACATCTAAATGACTCATTTTCCTTAGTGAACTTCATTCAATTTCCCTAAATATATACATACTGTTCAAATAATTCCCCTTGAATACAGATCCTTGTGTAAACAAAATCATGTAGGCTTAAGACACTGAGGTCAAATAGAGGTAATATGAGAGGTACAGCCACCCGTGATTAAATTACAAACATTACTCTTCGATTTTATAAAGATCAGTGCAAATAGATCACTTCCAGATAAATACAGTAAGTGCATTTTTAATCCGTGCTCATCATAAGAGATCCTCTTTATGGAACAGCGCCCTCTGGTGTTTGTGGTCAGACTTAACCGTGGCATTCAGGACCGGGGTGTTGGTGAACTCCACGGTACAGGGCCCAGGGGTGCATGGGTCCCCCTCCAGCTCCAGGACGGTCACGTTGTTGGGCACGGCCGTGCTCAGGATGCTAGCAGGCACGTACAAGGTGATTTGTGGGCCGCGAGCGGGCCAGTAGCGGCCCAGGTTGAAACCGTTGATCCACACCTGGCCCTAGTGATCAAAACAAAACAAAGGGGGAAAAAAATACAATTATGTTCAGTCTAGATTCAGTTCAGGATTCAGCAGTTTCGGGGACAAGTATGTTGCACCAGGGTATATGAAACTAACGTGGTTCAGTAAACAGTGCTTATGTGATGAGTGACCTTGCCTGAGATCTGAAGAGTTGTGTTTAAGGTTAATGCCTAGGCTTTAGCTCAGAGGGCTAACACACCAGTCTCGTCATCGCACAGAAGACGCAGATCAGTTACATTATCTAGAAAGTTAATTTGCAGTTGGGGTGCCTGCTCAGGAACAACATACAGTACAGTTCAACAAACAATTACATTCTTCTTAAAAAAAAAAAAGAAGGTAAAACCTCACCTTTCTCCAGTCAGGGAACTGGATGTAGGTGTCCTGTGGCAGGTCTGGGATGCCGTCCGGGATGACAAAGGTGCCCCCATAGAAGGAGGGGACGGAGAGGGGAGAAGGTGGTGGGGTGCCAGCTTCCCTGGAGCCCATCTCCCAGAGAAGACCCTGGCTAACAGCCTGGTCGATGCTGAGGCTGTAGACTTCCCAGCCGGTGAGGATGTCGGCCCCCAATGTCAGGTTAGACACCAGGCCCTGTGTAGAGACAGAGTGTGAGAGAGTCAAAACATCATAGTCGTGTATGTGTACATGGGACACTCAGGGTTGGTTTCCCAGTCACAGATTAATACTAATGGTGGACTAAAAAGCAGGTTCAATTAAAATTCTACAAAATGCTTAGTCTAGAACTTTACTTAGTCTATTTCCAGGAAACCAGCCTATAATGTTCAGTGGGACCGAATAATGTTATGTAGAATTAAGTAGCTAATGGAAGTGAAATGTTTACTCCGGGAGCCATTTTTAAATAACCTCTTGCCTTAAAGTCATTGATGTCTTTCCCATAGTTGACTCTGCCCATATTCTCCACCAGTATGTCCACCTGACTCCCAGCCTTCCCAGTCACGTTGATGGTCAGGGCCTTGTCCCTCTCTAGGATCCCAGCAGCAACCTAATGACAGACCGTATTGAATTGCAACAGACGTTTTCCTTTTTTGGAAGAACCTGAAGACTTTTCTCTCTTCCTCTTTTGAGATAATCTAATCCAGTCTGACTTTGTATGAATGACAGTGATCACCAAACCTGGTTCTGGAAACCTACATGGTGTGCAGATCACGGTTCCAGTCCACCACTACAACACAGATTTCACTAAACAAGGTCTAAATTGGGTGTTTTAGTGCAGATGGGACAAGAACCTGTCCTCCTTGGACAAGGATTTGTGACCTGTGACCAATGTTGAGCACCAACATGTTAACTTGCAGCAAACCAAATGAATTGCCGGGGAAGTTTCAGTGACTAACTCACCCCATCGACTGATACATATGCCCGGTCGTGGACTCCATTCAGTGGTGAGGACAGAGGGGTGGGCTTACTGCAGTCCACAGGCAGCTTGGTCTGATAGAGGACGAACCCAAACGGCTTTTGGAGAGAAAACAAATACACGGAGTAAAGCCTCTCAGCCATTTTGGATCATAACAACCATAGCTGCTTATACTTAGTGTAGAAAAGGACTGACAGACATTGAGCTTGTGGACGTACTTGGTTCATCTCAATGAAGGTCAACGGGTAGATGCTTTTGACAGGACCGGAGAAGGATAGTATATCTAGAGCATCGACTACTGTGTGGAGCTGAAGAGGCAGAAAGATGGATTAAATTCTACACTGTGTACACTCCGGTGCTCAATCAACACAAGAGAAAAAAAGAGAAAATAGCTTTTACTGTATTATGACATGCCTATGATACAATGTAATATATATATAAAATCAACACTTAACCAGCACTTGCACTTGACCCCCCCACCCTCCACTCCACAAGCTCTGACTCTACTGAAAAATGTACTTTCTATGCCTGTTATATGTGGTTGTCCCACCTAGCTATCTTAAGACGAATGCACTAACTGTAAGTCTCTCTGGATAAGATCATCTGCTTAATGACTCAAATGTTAAAATGTAAATATTGCAACACTTCTCCGCACTGTGTGCCATGTGTCAACAAGGTCAGGTAAAGTTAGTCATTTCTACCTGGTGCTGTGGCTTAGTTGGTTAAAGCGCCTGTCTAGTAAACAGGAGATCCTGAGTTCGAATCTCAGCAGTGCCTTTTTTAGCATTTCATTGTACTGTGTACACTTCTCTTTAATCCGTGCATATGACGAATAAACGTTGATAAAAGTGCTAACTCAAATGTTTAAAATGTCTGAAGATGATCGACCTTCTTCATTGGCACAGCTCCGTAGGCATATTTTGGTGTTGATGGAAGCACGGGTCCCTCTGGTATCTTCCGATACTGTTGGGGGAAAATACAGGTGGATATGACATCATTAGGTGATAAAACTGACCGATTTACCTTTAATTACAAACTTATAAGAAGTCAGGGTACTAAAATGCTGACCGTATAAACGTTTGCTATAAAAGTCACAAGAAAGCATCATCTAATCAAACATGTTGGATGTACGACTCTGTTACCAACCAGTTTGATGACATCCTGGATGGCAAAATATTTGTCAGTGAGGTCTCCTGCCTCAGTGAGCGGGGCGTCATAGTCATAACTAGTAGGCTGGGGGGCATAGGGGGTATTGGCACCTGAGAATATTAAGAGAAAAACATCTGATTTTATACAACGAGTGGGTCTAATCCTGAATGCTGATTGGTTAAAACCGCATTCCAGCCGGTGTCTATTCGACAAGTTACCACCGGCTAAATCTATGATGTTAAAATGCCTATCGACTCTGTTCCATCTGACTTGACTTTGTCTCTGGCCTAATGACACTCGTGCCAATACATCCTCCAAACACCGGCTTCTCGGGCATTATCACTTAAATAAACTAAGCTTCACATCATGGCTAAACCTAAATAAAGTGAACTAGATTGGGTTCTGCAATAGAGCAATAGAGAATATGGGATCATTGAACAATTTTACTCACCATTCCAGTATCCAAAATTGGTTCCTCCAATAAACATGTATCTGCACAGAGAGGTTCATAACTTGTCACTAGTTGAAAAATCCTCCGTGCCTTTTTGATGTTAAATGTTTCATGTGTGATGTCAACATATTCCTATCAATCATTGTTGATTGGTGATAGAATTCGGACTATTATCCAATCAATTCATCCCTCTGTCTATATCCAATATCCATCCACCACAACTCACAGATTAACGCTGGCGCCGATGGCGAGGATCTCGTTGAGGGACTTGGCCACGATGGCGGTGGACACTGTAGAGTGATGCTCTCCCCAGTGGTCCAGCCAGCCAGTGTAGAACTCAGAGTTCACCTGCAACACAGGAAACAGTCAGGAAACTATCTGGCCATGCTAGAGAGGGACAGAAGTGTGTTGGACTTTTACCACTAACATCTAATGACATGTAGTTATGGTTTGTGTGCATCTGTAAGTTGTTGTTCGTATGTATCAGTTTGTATCTGGAGAGGAGAAATAAAAATTATATATATATATAAACATCTAAATGACAAACATGCTTACCAAGGGTCCATGGGGCTCTGCCTGTCTCTGTGCATCAAATGCAGCAGACACATTCCCACCTGTTAAACAAATACAAACACACAGGCAGACACACGCAAAGACAGACACAGTTGTTGAACAATGCTGCATACGATGGTATAACACATCCGTCATAGATTTCTATGGCACAATGAGTCAACATGTCTGTTTTGGCAAACAAAAGGAAATCGGCCAGGTTAGACGTCACATGAATCAACAACTACCCAGATAGATACCATACCAACTGAACACTTCTATTCTTCTTCAAAAAATACCCGTTCCATTTAGTAAGTAACTATCCCAGGCATTTCACAGAAAATGTATCACCGTTGACCTTTGTTGTGTAAATTTTGACCTGCATCAGTTCCCTCTTGACACTGATCTAATGTCAGTTTTGCCATTTCCCTATTATCAGTATGGTAGTGATTTTGGGAATATAATTTTATTCTAGATCTGTGCCCCAGAAGACTACCTGGGCCAAAGTCCACAGTGGCGTAGACGCCCTGCAGAGTTCCACACTTGAGGTACCCGGCCCCGGCCCCGTCTGTGGTGAACAGCACCACGTCGTTCCCCAGGTGGGAGCGGAACAGACTGGTCAGGTGACGCAGGTAGTTGTAGTCACAGGCAAAGTAGCTGCCGTACTCATTCTCCACCTAAGAGAGAGAAGGGGAGGAGAGGGGAGGGAGAGAGAGAGATGGGCTCTTGTTGAGGATATGAGGCAATGTTTGACAAACCGTCTTCTATGGAATTGTAGCGTTTTAAGGCACAATATGAAGTTATCCAAACTTTGATTCCCCAATAAATGTTTTATTAATCATTGAATATCAACATGGCTCACCTGAACAGTGATGATTGGGCCACCGTTCTGATAAAGGAACGGCTTCAACATTGGCAGTAGCGTGCCCATCCACTTGTCAACAGCCGCAATGTAATCTGAAACAAACGGATTTGGGTGTCATAAAAACACAATTCTTTATTGAAATACTAATAGGATCCATTGCAGTCTCATCTGACGGTCAATACACACCTGGGTCTGAGGAACGCAGGACAATGTCTTTCTTGTGGAGCAGCCAGGCAGGCAAACCCCCCTAAAGACCAGGTCATGAAATGGGCAAATTATCACAGTCCGTCAAGAACTACACTGCAGGATGTCAAAGTGCCGTTACTACATTGTGATTGATCGTCTTCCGAAAACAACATTATTACACATCATATCATCAACAGGTATATTTATCATAAAACAATTGTTTAGTCATTTTCTCACCATATCCCACTCTCCACAGATGTAGGGCCCAGGCCTCAGTACAACCAGCAGACCAATGTCTTGGGCCAACTGCAGGAAGTGTTCCAGATCCCTGTCCCCACTGAAGTTGTACCGATCCGGGGAGGGCTCGTGGAAATTCCAGGGGACGTACCTGGAATGTCAAATGGACAATGATGTACTATTTAAGTCCATACCACCGAATGGTAAATCATAGCTCTTTCTGAGGTTTAAGGCCCGACGAAAGAATTCTGTCGGGTTATCAACATTTGGAGGTTATGTGATTAAATGGCTCTTTGAATTACTTTGAGCAGCGTCAATCCTATGTACCAACGGGACACTGAAATGACTACCTGAAAACTAGAAGGAACATTGAAGACACTCATCTAACTGGTTGGCATTCAGTTTATTTATGACATAGTGGCCAGTCTACATTTGCCTGGATACCCAGACTAAACGCTACGCCGAGCCTATGGACGTAAGTTTCTTCTCCACAACGAGTCTGGATCTGAGCATCCCTCCCGACCCAGATTGGTTCAGAAACCAATGGGTTGGGCCAGAGCACACGTGGGTAAAGAGGCGGTTTGCAAAATCGTCATTGGCTTTGATACTCTGATCGGCATCAGCGATTGGATCGTCTCTAACCTTTGTTTGTTTGTTTTTTACAACAAGTCGTCAGGCTAAGTCTACATACGTCTGAATGGTGTTCAGTCCGGCCATATACATCTTGAGTAGCCTGTCTTTCCAGTAGGCCCTGGGGATCCTGTTGTAGTGGATGCTACCGGAGATGTAGCGGAACTCTTCCCCATCCTTACAGAAGCAGTCGTTCTTGTAGTCCACACTGAAGGTCTGCGGCACACCAAGCTGAAAGAGATTTCAACAGAGTAAGAGTCACATACCGTCATTTTAAATCTTGCAGAGCCATGCGGTCAGTGCGCTGTTTTTTTTTATGGCTACGGCAAACTGACTTTAGAGAGATAGTTGTCTGAGTGGCCGCATCTTGAGAGCAACTGATAGAATTTAATTGCAGTCATGCAACTGTTCTGTTACAGGTTCAGCTTTTTATGGTGAACGGATGATTTATCAGGTGACGGCACAAGGTTGGCAACAACAACGTGACTGCCAATCGTTGCCCCCTAGTTAAGTGCCGTTGCTGGATGTATAAAATGAAAAGGCCTACATCTCGATGAAAATGAATACAGATAGCAAAAGAGGCCATTGTAATGCACATTTACGTTATTAATTTATATGGCTTGCAGTAGATCAACCACAGACAGAAGGGTTAACCCAGACACCTCACTGGGGCTATAAAGCTGAAGCATCCGTTTAGAACGTTCTCACCACCAAATATATGGTACTGAGAGGAAGTCCAGGGGGGGGACCGATATTCTGCTTTCTTTTCCTGTTGCCAAAACTACAATCTGTTACGATATTTTATAGACTTGACGCTTTTCCAAAGTTGAAAAGCCCTACTTCTCGATTAAAATGAATACAGAGGACAAGAGGTCATTCTAATATTCATTTAAATCATTAATTTCTATGGTTTACAGTAGATCAACTGTGATAGTTCATGTCAATTAAGCAGAGTTTGAAATGTTGCTAGCTAGCTACTTCGAAAGCAATCAACAAAGATACGATAAATCAGTACACTAGCGGGTAAATGGTTAAATGAACCTGCGATTAGTTCCAAGTTATAGGCTAATCTAAACATCATTCAACCTTTTAAGTGCATGCCAAAAGGAGGCTTGGATTCTGACTAGTTAGCTTGCTATCTGTGAGCTGTATGAAACAATATCACGTGTGTTCTCTTTTCCAACCAATTCAGCCTAAGCTACTACGAAATTAACCATGTAAGAGTACTTACTGTACTTGCAAAGAGAGAACACAGTAGCACAACTCCAATCCTTGAGCAAGCCATGTCTCAATGTCGTGATGCACTGACTGATTGACTGAACTTCAACAGATGAGATGCGGAAGTCGGATATTGTCATGTGACGATGGCTGTTATGACAGTACTAACGCCTTACCGGTAGGCGGCAGTCTCATAGAATGCTCAAGGCACAAACTAAACTGTATGCTCGTACTTCCTGAAATCGCTTACACACGTGGGCTTCCGAACTCTGCTCACGTTGTCGCTTCTTACGGTCTGTAAATAACATATGTATTGATTATTTGTGGTCACATCGTCATATAATTTTGACAACATGTCGACAAGTGAGAAAATAACACCAAACGAAGGACTGAGCGCCGAAGAGGACGAGTTGCCTCCTCCCGTTGTGACTCGGACTCGTAGCGGGCGCAGAGTACGGACCCCAGCTGTGTATCTCGACTCCGAAGTACCGAAGACTCCAACACGCCGAACAAGGAAATCTGTCATTCAAGAGTTACCGAATGAGAACCAGACGGAACCCGAACCAGAGGTTGTAGTCGTCGAACCAGTTGCCGAAGAGACTCGTGCGAAAAAACTTCCAAGCAGTGAGTCCAAATCAAATGCATTGGCAACAGCTGAGGCATGTCTAAAACTGGTCAAGTCAGACACACCTGTAGGGAAATCATTAGGTGCCGTTATTCCAGCTGTGTCACAACATTGCAACGAGAAGGAAAACAAGGTTGGTCCCGTACCAATGGAGACTGTTCCGCACCGCCCAAATAAAACGGCCAAAAAGAGGACTCATTCAGAGTCAAATGAGAAACGTGACGTGATACCTTTGGGTAAACCGAAATCTGGACGGGTATGGAAAGACCGCAACAAGCAAAGGTCAGTAGTTGCAATAGCCTACAATCCATTAACTAAGTGCATGCATATGCAAACTATTACTAGTCAGCCCAGCCCATGCAAACACTGCCTAGAAATTGTTTATGAAAATGTACCTTTTATAGAACTCCTTTTTGTTTTTCAGGTTCTCGGCTCTTGTAAGAGATAAGCCACTGTGCACCTCCTGGGAGAAGAAGATGGTGGCCAAGCGAGAGAAGGAGCTGGTGAAGAAATATTCCCTGCAACTGAAGGAGGACAAGGCCAGGGAGAAAGAGGTCTGTGTCTTCACCTGTTCATATTACAGAGTGCACTAACATCTTAAAAAGTAGTGCATAAACTGTGTTCAAGACAACTGGGGAACGAGCTCCGACTGGGGGAAATTGTTTTTAACTTGGGCCTCTATCTAGAGCTCCGACTTTCCAACCTGATGCTCACTGGCGTCGGGATTTGACCTCGTATTTTTCAGAGTTCGCAGATGTCTTGGAACACACCATTAGTATATGGACCACACATAAGAGGTTGGCAGGACAACTGTGATTGTTTGTGTCCCCCCTCATGATGTAATTGTTTGGGGCTATCTTTTGTCCCTTACAGGAAAAGAGGAAGAGGCATGAGGAGAATTTGAAAAGGCGAGCTGAGAACGAGAGGAAGGGGGAGGTTGTGCAAGTGGTAAGTACACGCACAAATCCCCACGTGATCTCAAGTGAGATGGGGTCTTTTCCTCACTGTAACCTATGTGAGCCAGGCAGATCTCTATTGCTGACTTCAGAGGCCGTATGTATCAATTGTCTCGGAGTAGAAGTGCTGTTCTATGATCAGGTTCTCCCATGTTATCTTGTTCATTTGTGATCTAAAAGGCAATACTGATCCTAAATCAGCCCTCTTACTGACACTTGATACATATGGCCCCAGGCTAAGCGCTACATCCCCCCCCCTGATATTTCCATCCCAGATCCGGAACACAACAAAGATCAAGAGGATGAAGAAGAAACAGCTGAGGAAGATTGAGAAGAGGGACACACTTGCCATGCTGCAGAAATCACAGCCCAGGAACCCAAAAGCTGCACGGAAAGGAGACAAGTAGAGGGAGTACACTTGGTTGACTGATGGGATGTTCAGACCTACAGCTCTGTTGAGAACCACCCCCTAGGCACTTCATGTAGATATGAGAGAACCAGTCAGAAAAGGGGCTTGCTCTGTTCGCTCCACGTATGGACCCGGTATTGCAGTTCCTCCAGGCTGAAGGTGTTTGATCTTTCCCTCAATAGGCTAGGTGGAATTTTCACCATATTGCTTAATCTATCCAATCCTTTTCAGATCTACACAGTGCCTAGGGCCAACGCTGTGTGTGAGGCTGCTAGAACTGGAGAGCATGAGCAGCAAACCCTTTCAAAACAAGTAACCGTCTGGAGCATTGCAGATGCAAAAAGTGCCTCCTACCTCAAATCCAAACATGGGCTGGAAGAATTCTTTACTTGACCTCTTATGTTTACTGTTGTGTAATGCAATGTTCCATTAAACAAAGCAAATTGTTATACCGGTGGGTCTCCCAACCTTTTTTTTTCTTAGTGGTTCACTAGATCACCATTGCAAGCTTTTTGCCCACTTTAGTGTGTTGCATTAAATGAATAATGACACTAAAGCAAGTGTGCACTTCTCCAGTCAGGCTTTATTACATCACCCTGTGATGCTGTTATACTCAGTGCCCTGACCAAGATCCATAAGAGAATGAATGAGCTTAAAAAGATGGGGAACTACAACAAATGGAGGGAAGATGAATGGAAAGACAGTGAAAGAACAATACAATGGACATTCAACTCAAGACAGGTCCAGTAAACTAGTTGTACAACACCTGACAATGGTTTGATGCTGATATTTTTCTTTTTACAACTATTGTGGTGTCTTCACAGCAGTGTAACTGGATCAAATGTATTGTACAACGTGTGTGTACAGGGCCAGGGAGTAGGAGAAAAGTAATGAAACTAGTTACAGTTGACTTACAATTAATGGAGGACAATCCAGTTCTAGGAGAAACAGTCATGTTCTATTTTACAGAAACAAATGGGAGTTCTCTCTGACCTTAAATACAAATCACCATACTTAGATCTAACTAATCAATATTATTAATAGCACTAATTATTACTTATATATATACACAAATATTAGCAATGTTCTGTGTCGGTTTTTTCCTCGGTCTCAAAAACATTTTGTAAGTACACTTGAAAATAAAATGTGATTTATCTTATTTTTGGACCTCACACTCAAGCTCACATTCTGTACTAGTGCACACACACTTCAACTAGAGTAGATTACGAGTAATCTACTGATGCATCCCTATTCATTTATAGTGCACTACTTTTGACCAGGGCCTGGTCAAAAGAAGTGCCCTTTATAGGGAATAGGGTGCCATTTTGGACATTAAATTACTAGGCCACTATTCCAATATGTTATGGTTGAGTCTGCTTCATACACTAACCCTAATAAAAAAAAATAAGGCTACGCTAGATTGTTTTGCTGTTGAAGAGGTGGAAGTCATCTTTGGGATGTAGGACGTAGGAACTGTTTTAAATAGTATTTTATGACGATACATCCTTCATTTAGCCGATTCCGCTGCTTCGAGAGGGATAACAGGCTCCAAGCCCAAATAGCCACAGCAGAGGAGCTAATGTGATGTCACTGGGTTCACACACGTGGGCTCCTGCATTTGTTGCTCACCCCCTTTCTCTCTCAAAAAAAAAAACACCTCTCAAACAGCATTTGTGAAGCTTTGAAAATCTGGCAGCCTCAAAGCAGACATAAGCACCAACCCATTGCTATTATAACCCCCCTCTTCACACACACAGACATATACTCTCACACAAACTGTTCATGTCCATTTGCATTTAGTCCATATCCTTTGGAAGAGGAGCAAGGTAGAGTTAGTGTTTGATATTGTTAAATCGCTAGAATCTATCTGCCCCCAGTCTTTTCCACAGACTAACATAGCAAGAGATGGAGTGGGTGAGAAAGAGAGCAGCAAAGGAAGAAACAGAAGACACAGAGGTCTAGCCAGTGGCAGTGGCTCTAAAGGGAGATATCTAATCATTGTAGTGAAGATGAAGCTTCAGGGGTGACATTTTCCCTAGCTACAGATCTAGGATCAGCTCGGCCCCCCCAATCCTGACCTTAAACATTAGCCAGGGAAATGCAAAACTGACCCCAGATCAGCATCTAGGGGCAACTTGACCCTACACGGAAGATGAAGGCAGGTCTTTCCCCCTGCCTGGTTGCATTGTCATACAGGATCACACCGTCCCCACAGAGAGTGATAGGGGAGAGGTAAGGGGCATTACAACCCAAAATCTATCCTGAAAGAGGGAGGGTTGGGGTTAAACAGGGTCGATACCCAGTTTGTCCCTTCTTCAATTGGGGGAAAAAGGGTGGCTTGTTCCAAATGCCTGGGTTAGTACAATTCGCTGATCGGGGGGGCTCAATATATATCTGGGCACATGTCCCAGTTGCCGTGGTCCTTCGCCTCCCAGTAGCCCCCCTTGTAGACGTGCATGGACTCTCCCGTGATGACGTCCTCAGTCCGCTCGAACCACATCGCCTCATAGTTGTCCTGGTGGACGCCTGACGAAAATAACAAGAGAAAAAGAAAGACATTTAACCGATTGAAAGAATCATAGGATGTTGAGGACCAGCCATGGAAGCTTGGGAAAGGGACTTCTGCATCAAAAACAATTAAAAGGATGAGGTCAGGATGACAAGGACAACATTGCAGCAGTATGGTGGTGTCTAGCTACAATAGTTACCAGAGTTGTCATGTCTAGTGCTTACAAGACTTCACACATACGAACGCCGTAAGACTTTGGGAAGTAGTATTTCTCAACCTGCAACTACTAGAGCATCTAAGAGGAAGGAGACACAAACTATAGACAAATAACAGAGAAAGGAGAGAGAGAGCGAACAACACTGGTGTTACTTGCTTTTGACCGCAGCTCCATAATGACCTTCCATGTCATCAACTGGGGGAGGGGGGCAAGATGGAAAGATATGAGGTATGATATAAAAAAAAGGTGTGAGAATGAAATCATGGTGTGTGTGTATGTGTGTCCCGAACGGTGAATACTTGCTTTGATACTCTGAGAGGGGCGGACCACGTGAGGCTGCAAAAGGGAAGACTGTCAGATGAGTATGTGAGGGTGTGGATAGAAATAGACAGTGATATAGAGAGGAAGAGAGTAGAGGGCTACTTGCTTGGAGTGTGAGGTGGAGAATCGTCGGGGTCCGCTGAAGGGGGAGAGAGGAACATGAATAATTGACAGAAAGGAAAGAAATGAAAAGTGGGAAAAAAAAAAAAAAAGTATACCTACAACCTAACCAATTAAATCTATTTAATATACGATGATACTTACTGGTGTGGAAAATTAAAGCTAGCCTGCTTTTACTGCGCTACAGAGCGGTTTCCTACCACAGGACATTGCCGCATATCAAAAAATAGTTTTCTTCAAACATTCCACAGTTTAATACTAGATTTCAAAATGTGCATTTCACAGCACAAGAATAAGCCGTTTCTAGGCATAGCCTGGAAATCTGGGTCGTATTCACTAGACACCTTAGGTAGAAAAACATCCCGAAACAGGAAAGGGACTACCTGAACTTGTCAAATAAGAAACTTGTTTAAAGTTGCAAAACGTTTTGCTAGTGTGCACTAATGAACACGACCCTGGTATTGATTAACTAGCATATTTGCATCACAAGAAAGCTAGCTACCATTTGTCTACATATACACACTAAACGGAAAGTGCTAGAAGGATCACGTGTCAGAAGGAGAGGGAATAAGAGTGAAAGTGTGGAGAAAACGAGGGAATGCTATAAGGACATAGCGATGGAGGGAGGAAAGTTAGTGGTACTTGCTTTCGTCCGAAGCCTGGCTCGCTTCCGTACCAATCTCCACTGCATCGGCTGAACACAGCACAAACCAAGGATGGATGAATAAAGAAAGCGGAATATGATGAGGTGATGGATCATCAGAGGTATTAAAATACACCTACCTTGTGAAAAGTGGAACGGATTGGGTGTGTGTGTGAGAGAGTAAAGTGAAACAATAGGGGGAAGAGGAGGAGTACTTGCTTTTCAAAGGCGAGTCAGTGATGAAAGAGTCCTCAATGACAGCTTGGGGGACAGAGAGACAGACATGTGTGAAAGACAGACCGATAGATATATATATATACACACACACACACACACACACACACACACGAGGATAAAGGGACAGACAGGCAGACTATGAACACAGACAGCTCTGGGACGACACTCACTTGGTCTTTCCTCAAACCTGCCTCCATCTCTGTGTCCTCCCTCTCTAGCTACAATAGGAAGCCAAAGAGACCAGACTCCTCGTTCAACTTAACGGGGAGTACTTCCTTACTCACAAGCACTGGATCTTGGGCATGTCCCAATAATATCCTCAGCGGTACCGGAGCGCCAAGTCTAGGACCAAAAGGCTCCTCAACAGCTTCTACCCCCAAGCCATAAGACAGCTGAACAATTCATAAAATCGCTACCGGACTATTTACATTGACCCCTCCCTTTTGTACACTGCAGTGACTCGCTGTTTATTATCTACGCATAGTCATTTCACCCCTGCCTACATGTAAAAATGACCTCAACCAACCTGTACCCCTGCACACTGACTCGGTACCGGTAAACCCTGTACATAGCCTCGTTATTGTGTTACTTTTGATTATTATTTTTCAATTTAGTCTATTTGGTAAATATTTTCTTAACCTTTCTTGAACTGCACTGTTGGTTAAGGACTTGTAAGTAAGCATTTCACGTGAAGTGAAATGAAGTTTGATTTGAAGTATGCACTTGTTAAGTACTTCAAATATTGGATTGGTGAGGCATGGGTCAGTGGGTGTCTCCACCTTGTTTCTCATACCAGTCATTTCCTTTCAAATAAGTATAGGAAAGTCAAAAAGTGGACACTGGGAGGAAGGAGAGATTATTGGGATGTAGCCCTTCTTGCACCTCCTTCCCTCGCCCCCTCCCTCTTCCTTACCGTCCTCCGCTACCTCCACCCCTTCTGCCCCCTCCTCGGGCAGGTTGGCTGCACGCTGGGCCTCTCTCTCCCTCTCGCGGCGGACGCTCCTCTGCTTCTCCTCCAGCCGCTGCTTCTCGGCGTTGGCCTCGTCCCACCGGCCCGCCTCCATCAGCTGCTGGTCGGGCCGTCGCCGGCTGTCGGTGGGCGCCACGCCCTCCTCGGACTCGTTGAGCGTCAGCGCCAGCGACGAGAAGTAGTACATAGTCTCCGCTCCCTCGCTGCAGATGGGGGAAAGAGAGAGGATGGGAAATGAGGGGAGAGAGAATGGAGGAGGAAGTGGAAGGGACAGAGCAATGGGAGAGAGATGCCAAACACAGGTGAGATGATTGAAAAAGCCATGTTCTTTGACAGCACCTCATCAGCCCCCCCCCCCCCACACACACTCTACTCACGGTAGTGGGTTCTTCTTCCAGAGCTCCTTGGCTTTGAGAGTCTGGTAGACGGTCTTCTGTTTGCCCTCGGTTCCGTTCTCTCCCTTATTGCTCTGCATCACCCTGGAGAACTCCATCTTCTCATCCCACGTCCCTGACAGCACATAGTGGGCCTTACCCTCCTTGTCGGTCACCACACCAGTCACCTTCCTGGCCACGTCTCTGGAGAAGTAGCTGTACGGGCGAACTTGAGATGGCAGCAGTCGCCGGTCCGGTGGTTCACCACGTCTATCTCTCCCGACTGAGAAAACCAGAGAGAGCGAGAATGGAATTTTTTAAAAATGTGTCGTTCACCTAAATAAATCTTGAATGGTTTTTTTTTTATGCTTGGAATTGGTCTAAAATCTCCTAACGTCCATAGTAGGTGCTGCGTTGGTCTATGCCAAAAAATTGTGGCGTGATAATGTCACTATAACAGAAATAGCCATCATGTGTGAAATATTTCTTACCTGGTCGATCCACAATTTGCCCACAATGATGTTGTGTACTGTTGTAGTTACTTTCTTCCACGAGTAGTGATTGTTGCTCTTCTCAAACACACATTGGATAGAGCCTGTGGAAGACGATTACACCATAGATTACACCACATTTGCGTTGATGGAGACATTTGTCTGGCAGCCCTCACACACCGCCTTACCCAGAGGCATGATGGAGAGGTATTTTCCCCTGAACTTGCTGGCGAGGGAGATCTCCTGTCGGAGGGTCCAGCCTCTCTCTGAGATGGCATGATGAGCAGCTGCAGGCGGGTGGTGACTCACCTGGATGAAGGAGGATTGGTTAGGGCAATATTACAATTGAGTCACTTAGCACAGTGTTTTGCAAACCCGGTCCTGGGGAACCACAGGTTTCTTTTTAACTGTGCACTAAAACACCCAAATCCACTAATCAATGGCTTGATGATTAGCCAATTTATTGAGTGTGATATGGTTGTGCTGGGATAAAACAACATATTTAAACAATTTATCTAACTTAGTTTCATACATGTGGGAGTAAAGAGAGCTGTTGTTTCCCACAGCTGCCACTAGGGGGTGTTTTCCCTCTCAGTAATCCTCCAGAGAATTGAGTACCACAGTATGAATCATAAAACCCAGAAATGGTTCCAATCGTTTTTTTTTTTTTTTTTCACCATTAATTTTTCAATCTGGGATTTTAGAACTACTTAATATAAGGGTTGTGTTTCGTGTAGGCGTGACGTTTTGATAACCACACAAATCTCTCGGACACGGTAACTTCACCAATAACAAGCATAGCATTTGGGGAATCAATTGAGGCAAATCTATTGATAAAACTCACGGCTATCAAAACATCACGCCAAGGTAAGCCTACACAGTTAATAAATGTTTAAAAAATTCTGTAAAATTCACAATGTGAAAAATGAATGGCGGAAAAACCACTGGAACCATTTCCGCGGTTTTATGGGTATTACGTGGCGGACTATTGGAACGTGATACAGCAGAAGGGAACGTGTTACAGCACCACAGGTGATGGACAGCGCTGGATCTCCTGACAGTTTATAGAGGTACCACTACCCATAGATGCCCTCTCTGTAAACATACTGTAGGAATTGTAATGGGAAATTATTTTCCTGTATTTGATTTACTGTCGACATGGGACTGATATGTAATAAACATGACTGTATGTGCGGGGGGGGGGGGGGAAGCAGACAGATGCATTCCCTTGGGGAAGGGGAACAGGAGCCAACCATGTAACGTTGTATCTAATGAAGTTGTCGTCACTTGTTAAGTCTATAATTGTCTGTTGTAACCAAGTACTGATGTTCTACCTTTGACCTGTTAAAACTGACGGTATCAAATGTTATGGTTAATGTTTGACGCCAGGCTCGACTCGAGGACAGAGATAATGTAACTGTGTCACTGTAGCAGCTGTTGCTGGCACTTCCTGCAAGCATCTCGGGCTGGTGTTTACAGAACATTTAATGCTGTGGGATTCATATTTAAGGGCCTTCTCTGCTTTTGTTCTAGAGGGGTCTCCTTGTTGCAACTCGTAATAAACCGGATTGATATAATCAGATTGTTGTGATGTCAACTTGTGGTTAATTGAATGTGTATTGGTTTTAAACATACAACCACTGTAGATGCAAATCTTCTCTCCTACTCTCTCTCTGCCCCCTCCCGCACTTAGCCCCTCACTATTTTAATTTGTAGCCATCACCCCCCCCCCCTCTGTTTTTCCAATTCCCCTCTCTCCCAACCAGTCATTCCCCCCCACCTTTACCTGTTCACACAGTGAACGGTAGCCGCTCTCCCTCAGCCGGTCCAGTTCGTAGGTCTCCCCCAGTAGGGGGTTGAAGGGTTTCCCTGTACGGTGGACCGTAGTGGAGTAGGATGATACGGTGAAGGCAGCCACGTAGCACAGCTGCTCCAGAGAGCTCTGGCATTTAGCCGCCTTGTCCAGGAGCTCGTAGTACTCCAAGTCCTCGGATAGACGCTGCAGCATGGAGATGGGCTCGTTGAAGTTCACCTGAGATAAATGGGGAGAAAGGGGGGCGAGGACGAAAGGAAACTTAGAAATGGAAAGGGTTGAGGAAAAATGCGGGTAACTGCCAAAATAAAGGAAACACTGACAAAGTGTCTGGGACTCTATTGGAGGGATGCGACCCCATTGTTCCACAATTTGGTGGAAAATGCTGTCTCAGGCACCTCTCCAGAATTTCTCATAAATGTTCATTTGGGTAGAGATCTGGTGTCTGAGACACACACACTTTAAAACCCCATATGCTCCTTCGAGACCCCTCTTTCAAAGTCACAGACCTCTTTTTCTAGCCGTGGTAGCCAAAATACTTGGGAAACTGGCCATTTTTATACATGACCCTAAGCACGATGGGATGTTAATTGCTTAATATATTCAGGAACCATCCTGTGTGGAAGCACCTGCTTTCAATGTACTCTATTCCTCACTTACTCATGTAGTGTTTCCTTTATTTTGGCACTTACCTGTAGATCCCATTTCATTCCAGAAAGTTGTTCCCTCCCTTCTGCCCTTCTTCAATACAATGCACAGAGCTAAAAGCAATGGTTAGGGTGTGCTGCAATAGTCTATAGTCACACACGTGTGTTTCTTACAGGCATGGGGATCTTGGAGAGCTCTTTGCCAATGCAGTTCTTCATGATGCTCCAGAGGTTCAGCGAATAGTTGGGCTTGTCTGGGATTTTGGTCCGCCTCTTCCTCACTGGCTCCACCTCCAGGGACTGGGGCGACTCCGGATTGGACCCCAACGACTGCTCGTCACAAAGCTGTGGGTGGCCAATGAAGAGGGCAGAACACATACGTTTTATTTCAAGGGACATCCTATGCACTGTAAAGCAAGTAATTAAACAAATATTTCAAATTTCAAAACAGTGACAGACTCACCGATTGGTCATCGATTCCAGTCTCAGCACTGAGACCACTGATGTTACTTCCTGACCTTCTGAGTGGAGGAGAAAGAAACAGATAGAAAGAAAGAAGTGCATTTACCAATTACAGTTTTCCTTCTAAAAGCTCAGTTTATTCCTCATAAAATGACATTTGTAGAGAGAGAGAGAGAGAGAGAGAGAGAGAGAGAGAGCGAGAAAAGAAAACTGTAAAACATACATATACAACATTTTTTTAAAGAATAAAAAAAGTGTTTTAAAAAAAAGAGGTAGAGGCGTGCTGACCTATGATACTTGGGGTCGGCCGGTACAGTGATGAACCCTGCCGGGTCCTCCATAGCGTCAAAGAACTCGTTTTCATCATCCTCGTCGCTTGCGTCTCCCTTTGCTGAGCCCAAACCTGAGGGAGAAAATGAAATATTATGAATGACAGTGTGTTGTAGATTCACTGGTTGACTTAACTAGCAGGCTAACAGTCCGTTTGGAGTTAGGGGGGTTAAAGGTCAGGGGTCAAGGAGTTAATGTAACAGTTTGTTCGGGGTCAGAGGTGATGCCTTACTCTTGCTGTTCAGGGCAGGGTTGCTCTGGGAGAGGGGCAGTACGGTGGCCCCTCTGAAGGCCCTCTCCAGGTGGTTGTGCTGCTTGGCAAGCTGCTCCAATGTTTCCTCCAGCCTTATCCTCTGGTCCCGCTCCGAATGCAGGGCTTTCTGCCACCGCTTACTGTGGGCCTGGGCCAGCGCTAAGAAGTCTCTGCATGCCTGGGGAGAGAAATGTTAGGGAAACAAGAGGAATGTCAGGGAAATCTCAAAGAAACGCTTTAAGAACATTCATACAACACCACAAAGCCTTGTAAATGTTTGTGTGACACTCAAGAAACAGATGGCTCGTACTGTGGGCTTCAGCTAGACTGCACTATTAGACCTTCACTGTATTCTATGAACAATCGCTTCGTAAACCAGTTTCCTCTGCACACTGTAAAAAACAATAACACCAACAACAACACGTACGTTGATCATAGCGTTGGAGGTGATGCGGAACAATGTGGCTCTCTCCGTCACCTGCCGGAACTTGCCATCCGTGTCGCCTCCCAGACGCACCCCCTCCAGCTCTGACAGGGACCTAGGACAGGGGCACAGCCAAGGAGTCAGCCAGTCCCTTCAACGCATCCCCCTCAGCCCATCCCTTTTGTATGTAGTACATGTCATTTGTTTATTCACTCAGACTACTCTGCAAACAAGAAAAATATCTGGTCCATAAAAAAATCTTAGCCCTTACCTGGTCAACCAGTTACTATGTGCTTGTAAGGATAGAACCCAGCAATAGCTTTTTGCATCCATTGATGTGTTCTATGGATGTGAGCAAAGTTATCTTGCTCTATTAATATTGGTGTGTCTATACACGGGGGAATCAACCAGTTGTTGATTGTAAGGTTTGTGAGAGTGGTGGGTTGACCCCTGACCTTTGGAGGGCAGAGCCGTGCTTGGCGATGAGGTCGTTGCAGGTGCTCAGGTCTTCCACCTTGCTGCCCAGCGTGCGCAGTGTGGACTGTACCTCTGAGTTAGAGTTACGTGCCCCTCCGCCCTGTCCCGAGGTAGGGGGTGACGTCGGACACTCATCACCAGAGTCATCTGGAGAAGAAGAGGCGAAAGAGGAGAAGAATCTCAAATATATTTTGATTTGTTTAACACTTTTTTGGTTACTACATGATCCCATGTGTTATCTACAATGTAGAAAACAGTAAAAAAAAGAAAGAAAAACCCTGGAATGAGTAGGTGTCCAAACTTTTGACTGGTACTGTATATGAAGAACAAATATATAGATTATGTCAGAATGATAGCCCCACCCCCTCACTAATTGGGGGTTATACAGTAAATTGTAATTCTTGAGAATTAAAACATGTTCTCTCTCTCTCTCTCAAAGGAACACATGCAGTATACACTCCACTCAGACACCCTCCTTCCCTTACCCTCTCTCTGTACCCATTAAAGACTGTTCTACACAGACAAATCCCTCCCTCACCAGACTCGGCCTGATTACGGACAGCCTTGGCCTTGGCCAGCTCCAGGGCGGTGATCCAGCGCTGCCGCTCCACCTCAGAGCTGGCCTTCAGGTGGTAGGTCTGTGCCCCGCCGTTGGAGATGACAAAGTTGCACGAGTCCTCCACCGCGATGTTGGCCGTGGCCAGGTTGATGGTGCCCCGGCACGTGTGGCCCATCTCCGCCTGGGTCCTGGGGAGAAACAGAGCGAGAAAGTGGAGTGGATTAAACTAGGGTCAACTCCTGAAAAAGTCAACTCGGTAACCAGCTACAACTCCTGCTTGTACGGCTGGTCCGAAAACAACTTCTAGCCCCCTAACCTGGTTCGCTTCAGTGTTTACTCATCTGAAGGAACCATATAGGAAGCAATATGGCAGAAGCCTCTCTAAGCCTACTGGAAGCCAAGATAAAGACATCACTTTAACTACGCCTACCTGGTTTCTTTTCTTCTGCAAACTCCAGAAAGAGGGAAAGAGGCTAGAGAATATGTTCAGACTGAGGCAGCTTTAGGCTAGTTGGAGCAAGATTGAGTAACCTAATTTTGGACAACAATATTCTCTCTTCCACATTAATGTTTTATTGTACATTACATTTAGTAAAGGTCTCTAATTACAGCCAGTTTAACCAGGAACCATTATGATCACACAAGCAAAGAGGAGGGTGGACCCAATACTCAGAAGCGTGGCAATAAAAACCAGCTGACTGATAGACCAGTGTGGACTATTGGCTATTGTTGCCTAACTAATTTGTTCATATGGAACAAAGGAATCTGTCTAATACAGCTATGCTATCTCAGAGGCAATACAGCCTAGTGTTGAAAAAACATTTCATATTGCACCATCTGGTTTCACAATTTTGCATGATTGCAAAAACCTATGTACAAATGTCTCGCTAAATGCACTCTTGGCAAGTTCTTCGAGAGAAAACAACCTTACTTGGAAAAAGACTCAGAGATAGGAACATGAAGTGTGTGAATTGTTGGACGTGCTTATCACCTGACTCTAAATTGTTAGGCAAACAGTACTGTTAACACAACACACACACACAGCGTGCTTGGAGTGGGAGGTGAATGGTACACAGCTACATCACTAAACAAACACAACTCATATTACACAGCCCAGTGAAGACACGATGACTCCCCCACAGGGCTGAAAACACAATAAGTATTCGGACACACCCCTTTGTTGCAAGCAGAACAGAGACGAGTCATGGAATATTGTGACACCATTAAATGGCAAAGAGTTACACAGGGAATCCATAATGACCTCTAGCTTCAATTTCTTTATGATACCGTGCTCCATAGTCAAACCTCATGATAGGCATATAAAGGAGAGCAAGTTGTATTCATCTTGTAGGGCAGGAGAAATGGGAACGACACAGAGCAAATCACAGCTATAATATAACCGCTTAGTTAGTCCTCCTCGCTAACAAACTAGCTAGCACAGTTTCCTTCACTCCCACCTGCCAAACACTTTCCCTTGCCGTTGTTAACAGAATTGCTGGACAGCAGTGCCCAACAGGCAGGGGTGAAATACACTGTCTGCTGGTGTGCTAGCTAGCTACTTATCCCGCATGCTGTGCACCGGAGTCCTAGCTAGTTAACTAACCAGCTAGCTAGAACAGTGTCCTTCACTCCCGCTTCCCGAACACCGGCCCTCCCCTGCAGGAAAACAGTGCCCGACAGGCAGGGGTGAAGGAAAACGTCTACCATTGTCCTAGCTAGCTACTGACATTGTTGCCCCCCGCCTCTTCTTGTGTGGGGTTTATCAGCGTCCAATGTTATGGTGCATTACCGCAAACTACTGTACAGGAGCACCCTGCCTCCCACCTATGTACCGGAGTCCTAGCTTAATAATGGACCATTAGAAGTGTAAAGAGGGGTTCCGGCAGATGCAGGAATGCCCACAAGCAGGACCTCCCTGAATTGCGGGCAGCAAAGATGTCTGGTAACTGTTAGTCTCATCTGTTACAGCAGGTGCAAAGAGGTACTATGTCATGCAAGCCCATCTCGCTCCATTCTTACCTGTAGTAGGATAGTAAACCGTTGCTCAAGACGAACCATCGTCGCTGGTAGCCCTTGATGTAATTTGTCCATTTGAATAGCCATCCTTTGTATGTGTCTCCAGCCGGAGTCGGGGTGGGTGCCTTGGGCTCCGACATTATGACAGCCTGAGCCTTCACAGTGGGCTATTAGATTGGGGCCTAGGGACATGAAAAGCAGTAAGACAACCTGAAAATGGCAGTGGAAAATCTACAGGATAATTTACCAGCTAACTAATCCATACACACTTGGGATACGTAGAGGTCTACCACGTAAGATGTCAGTGTAAAAAGTCAGAACAGTTTCTACAATCAGCATAACCCAAAGGCAGGTAGACGGCGATATTGAGTCGTTTCGACATCGCCATCTACCGGCCTTTGGGCTCCAATCAGCAGTCAACACCCGATTCCCCATCAGTGACACTAGCCTATCTGTCAAATACCTCGCTTTGGTTAACAGTTTATATTGTGTAAATTGTTATAGTAAGTGATATCAGCAACTTAGCTAAAGCTGGATAAGTTGTTGGAGACCAACTGCTGCTAGTGATGTTAATTAACAAGACTTAGCTTGCTGGCTAGCCTACAAAACTCGGGCTAGATAAGATAGGCTAAGCAGGTAGTTAAGCTAGTTATAGTAGCTAGTTAACGTTAACGGCATAACCAGTCTTGTCGAGGGCAAGACGATAACAGCAATCACGTTACCATCCAAACGTCGGCATAAAGCTAGAGGGATACTAGCTAACGTTACTACTACACAATTTGCAATGACTGTACACTTTACACATTTAGCATTGTCAGTGCAAAATCAACACAAACTCGCTAGCGGCCTAACAACACAGCACAGCCTGGCGCTGAAGTGCAGCATCACACACCGGACTCACGACAATGACAGGCGGATCCACATCGACGCTAGCGACCGTCGACCGAGAGTCGATGCCTTGAGCAGCTAATCATCTCAAGTTTTGCAATAAAAATACACGTATATTATGCTCGTATAGATAGCTAATCAATGATCCACACAATCAACCAACCTTTATCAGTATGTCGAGGAAAAACTGACGCAATTTCCTTGGGCTTGACAACTTCAACATCCGACTATCAGACTGGACATTTATTTTTGCATTTAAAAAATGAGAGTAACATGGCAAACGTAGCTATCAAGCTACAACCTTTCCCAATCAAAGTTGTCTTCTCCTTAGCATTAAATGTCACGAACACAATTGATTTCAGTTTGTTTACTTTTTTTTATTTTATATATATATATATTTTTTACAAATATGTCTACCTACCTTGTATCGATGGGCAAGTTCGTTTTACGTGGGCGGGGTGTGCCCATTGTAAACCATTCCATTGGTCTATAATGAAATATCCACTCAACCGGGCACCGGTCCATGCAAAACGAACTAGCCCACTGGTACCACCTGTGTGCCGCCAGAGACGACAAAGTGCTTTCGCTTCAAAATGTAAACACATAAATAAGAGTCCTCGTTAGAAACCTTTGTCAAGGAAAATACTTACATTTCTCAACGCCGGTAGAACCTTCATATACAGCCATTGGGTGGAGCACTGTGGGTGGGGGTGTATTCCTTACGGAAACAATTTTACGGATTGCCATAACCCCAATCCGGATATTTTATTGGTGATGAAAAACATCTCACCCTGTATCTTGACCTGTCACACTTGTCTGTGCCATGGGTCCACAGTCTGTTAGCAGCGCCAGCTTCAGTTGACCCCGTAGTGTCCTGTTCTAGTTCTAGGCCCTACTGTATGTCTCATGCCCAGTTAGGCATCAAGTCTCCAGCAGTTTGTGGCCTTAGTAGTAGCTGGCTATGAGTCCCCTGACTTGTCAGGCCCTAGGCCTCCTGTCCTACTAGGGTCTCACCTGAATCTGCTCTACCCTGGGAGCCATCTCCAGCTGGTAAGGTACTGTGTCTGTTGGATTCTGCTGGAGCCATGCCAACTCTTGCACTTGGAGCCAAACCTCCCCCTTCCTCCCAGCTCAACACCTCATGAGTAAATGTCAGTTGGCCGAGCATTCAGAGGTCAAGACATCAGGTCCGGGAGAGAGAGAGCGAGGTGGGGGGAGAGTGGCAGGGTCGAAACAGCAGGTCCGGGACAAGGTCCCGGGCACGTCCAGTGAAAACAGGACACCGCTTACCAGCTGCCACTCAAGTATTATGTCCAGACTGGTCCCTTTGTTGCTCTGCCTACATGCCCTGCCATTGCCTGCACCTTTGGTTATAGCCCATTTATTGTTAAGACATCCATGGAAGGGCAGAGAGGCTGAACATCAAAGGGTGTAAACACATAAATATGAGTCCTCGTTAGAAACCTTTGTCAAGGAAAATACTCTTATATTTCTCAATTGTTGCACACCAGCAGAAGCAGAAACTATTTGGGGTATCTCAGATTGTTCTGGCAATTCTCACATAGAAACTTCATTGAGAGAAAGGATGTTTGACAGGCATTATACATTTGTATCACCATTTTTTTATTTTTTTTTTAAATCATGATGAAAGTATACATTTTTGGGCTATTTGTAGACCAATAAAATTAATGTGAAAATCTTTCAGAATCTGTACATATTCCATATGTTAGAACACACTATAAAGAGTATAATGATGACACCAAGATGTTGTCTGTATCATGTACGGTTCACGGATCATAAGGTCTTATAGGGGGGCATGTACACTGTAGGTCTAAAAGGGGCCAAAAATTCCCCCTTTTTTTTCAAGTTTCTAAATGAGAATTGTCAGAAATATCTGATACACAAAATACTTCCCGCTACCGCTGGCATTTTATCGCCCCAAAGGGATGAGGGTGAATTCCACCTTTAGTTAGTGTGTATTTTTGTTGTGTTGAGAAGAGGACCACTCTGTAAGAGACAACTCTCCATAAAGGTACAAAGACAGAAATGTGTGTATCCTCTTTCTCTTGGACCAGAAAAAAATACACGTTTTGCTGTATGAGCATTTCAACTCCTACTTTTTGACAAGCAAACTCACTCTCTCATTCTCGCTCTCCCTCTTTTCACCTTTTCCTCCTTTCCTTCCCTCCTTTCCAGGGTTAATCATAACTCTGTAGACCCTGGCCCAGACACGGCCTTCATCTCCTTTACTTGTTCTCCCACAACTACCGTGAACAAAAGTATAAATGCAACATGTAAAGTGTTGGTCCCATGTTTCATGAGCTGAAATAAAACAACACAGAAATGTTCCAATACGCACAAAAAGCTTATTGCTCAAAAATGATGTGCACAAATTTGTTAACATCCCTGTTAGTGAGCATTTCTCACTTGCCAAGATAATCAATCCATCTGACAGGTGTGGCATATCAAGAAGCTGACGAAACAGCATGATCATTACACAGGTGCACCTTGTGCTGGGGACAATAAAAGTGGTGACAGTGGGGTTATGGTATGGACAGGCATAAAGTACGGACAACAAACACAATTGCATTTTATCGATGGAAATTTGAATGCACAGAGATACCTTGACGAGATCCTGTCGTGCCACTCATTCGCCGCCATCACCTTATGTTTCAGCATGATAATGCATGGCCCCATGTCACAAAGATCTATACATAATTCCTGGAAGTTGAAAATATCCCAGTTCTTCCAGGGCCTGCATACTCACCAGACATTTCACAATTTCAGCATGTTTGGGATGCTCCGAATCCCGCCAATATACAGCAACTTCACACAGCCATTGAAGAGGAGTGGGACAACATTTCAAAAGCCACAATCAACAGCCTGATCAACTCTATGCGAAAGGGATGTGTCGCTCTGCATGAGGCAAATGGTGGTCACACCAGAAACCTTACTTTTAAGGTGTCTGTGACCAATTCCCAGTCATGTGAAATTCATAGATTAGTGTCTCATTTATTTATTTCAATTGACTGATTTCCTTCTATGAACTGTAACTCAGTAAAATCTTTGAAATTGTTGCGTGTTGCATTTATATTTTTCTTCAGTAATACATCAAATTCACTGAACACTGAAATGGTGACGCCGCAAAACCTCAAAAGGCGTTTGGCTTCCACCGCTTCTTCAATAACATAGAGGACGGTGATGTCTAAGGTTGCTAACTGCTCCCAGACCAGGATTTTCCGTACTAAGAGGTGGGCAATTTGAAGGAACTAGGGTCTGAGAACCGCAGACATAATTGTTTGTTACATTTTTTGTTTAAAAAATGTGTTAACTATAATTGTTTTTAAATTGTGTGTGTGAGACATACTGTCCGGTTTATGGTCTGTGTGTGTCGCTTCAAGAGAGAGTGCTTAGCTTTAGAGCTTGAGATTCACTGTAGGGCTGCTATTGAACTCAACCTGAGAATACTTCATTCTTTATTTTCAGAAACATTTTCAGTGCAAACAAGAACACAGACCCTGGCCTCCTGTCTGGCAAAGACCCCCTCCACAGCTGTCAGAAAAGGAGTTCATCTTGGGACTTCACGGGAACATTAATCAAAGCAGATATACCTCTTGAGAAGAGGCCCAAGTTCTACACATTTCTGAAGAAACACTGCAAGCAGGGAGGTTCTATCCCAGCGCCATCCCGTCTGCGCACAGAGTACCTTCCAGAGCTCTATCCACAATATCCAGCCCAGGTGGTAGGGGCAAGAAAGGACAATAAGGACTATGTCCATGCCATCCCTGCTCTGAGCCAGGTATCTGCAAAGGAGTAGCACAGACACGAGTGCAGTGGGCAGCTAGGCAGGACAGGATGCTCGCCTTAGCTCACATTGTGGCGATACATCTGTTTCTCCCCACTACCTCAGTGCATGTAGAGAGACTTTTCTTAAATTATCAGATGCTACTTAGTCAGCGTAGAAGGAGCCTCACATATAATCTTTTAAAGATGTTGATGGCAAAGGACAAAGCATTGAGCACTAAAAAGCATGTCAGTCACACACCTACCAACTCTCCCACTCTTTCTGTGTTTTGGTTTGAAGCAATTTGATAATAGTTATATGGTGAATGGAATGACGAGACAAAATTGTCAATCTAATCTATTTGGTGTTTATGTATTTATTGATGGATTCATCAATGTATTATTTGTATTTATGTACCTTTGCACTTTGTTGATGACGCTCTATTTCTTATCATATTTCTTATATTTTTCCATAAGGAAACGTTTACAATAAAAGGATCATATAAAGATTGTGTCTGTGTCAAGGTTATTTTTAATTGAGCTTTAGTAGAAGGATAACCACAGGTTCATGGTCCTCTAATACACAAACTTAAGCATTTATTTACATAAAATCCTGTTCCCAATGTTATTAAATAATGTTAGTACTTTCTCCCCAGGCCAAGGTCATAAAAACAGGCATCGGTACACTTAATTTCTTTTGAGCCTAATATCTGATGGTCAAATTCAAAATCTTGAACTTATTTTTTTCTTCTTAAAAATGGTTCATGTTGTGAGAAATTTTGATAAAGGGTCTTGTTTTCAGACCTTTCACTTCCTGCCACAGTTAATGTTTTTTTTGTCTTTCCCCAACCATTTCACCTGCAACAGTTGTGTGTGTTTGTGAATTCAGGATTGGCTACTAATGGCAAAGTTAATGGAGTACAAGTGTTCTGATGGGAGTGGGAGGGAAGCAGCTGTCATTTGTCTGTAATGGTTTATGGGGATAATTTAATCATACTCCATACAACCCTCAGCTGCAGAGATAATGCTACTCCACAGCACCATGAGGCGACAAATTAACAGTGATACGTTTTGTGGTTATTTCAAGTGAATAGAGATACCGTGGATTGCTTGCAGATTCCATCTCTAGACTCTAAGGTCTCGAGTTTCCATCATTGTTATTAAAGGCCTAGTGCGATCAAAACGGTGATTTGCCTGTGTTGTATATATCGCCACACTATGAGGTTGGAATAATAAATAAAAATAGTGATATTGCCCTTTTAGTGTAAAAGCTGTTTGAAAACATCGGCTGAAATTTCAGCCTGTGTTGGTGGGATGAAGTCTTGGCCTGCCTGGTGACATCACTAGTTAATAGACCAATAAGAAAGATATTTCTAAACCTTTCTGCTAACAGTTTGTTTTCAGTTTTCCCCTCCCCACTCACATCACCCCCACACAGTCTTAGCCTGAGAAATTGGTCTTTGCTAAGCTATTTTTGTTCATCTTTGACCATTTTAAATGAAAACAACAAGAGTAAGGTACTTAATTGTTACGCAGAAATTATTTGATATTGAGATCAAAACGGCTACATTGGGCCTTTAAATCTAGACTGGAGAACATAATAGAACAGTGGTACTAATGTCATTCCTGGGGGACCCACAGGGAGTGCACATTTTTGTTTTATTGGAGCACTATTATACATGTTCATAATAAAATGCTTTATTAGTTCATTAGTAGTTAAAAAAAAATATTTTTTACAAAATGTTGAACGTATCAATAACATCAGTCTCACCATTCTCTCAATCACCTTAAGAGACCGGGAAACTCCTGTTTCTAACAACGTGAAAACATCCACACCATACTTTGAACAACAGACTGTACGTGTACTGTTTCATCATTATTCAAATAAAAGCAGACATGATTTACATAGAACATTTTACAAAATTAAATGGAATCACATATCAATGTATTTGAAACCTACAAGATGAATGATCCAGAGTTGATTTGCTTTCTTAACAGTCTTGTCCATATCCTGCTTCTTATTCTCATATCCTGACAGAAGATCTTGGTGTTTTAATTGTCTTTCTTCTTTCCACTATCTTCCTGTTTTCTTTCTTTGTGGATGAACAGCATATGCCTGTTGAGATTAACCTTGTAATTGAAGCTTTTTCCACATTCTCCACATTTAAATGGTTTCTCTTCCATGTGAATCATTATATGTTTGGTTAAGTCACTCTTTTGCTTGAAGCTTTTCCCACAGTCACCACAGGTAAATGGTTTCTCTTCCGTGTGAGTCAGTAAATGAGAAGTTAGGTTCCTCTTCCTGTTGAAGCTTTTCCCACAGTCACCACAGCTAAATGGTTTTTCTCCTGTATGATTCTGGATATGATCAATGAGGGTCTCCTTGCGATTGAAGCCTTTCCCACAGTACCCACAATGAAATGGTTTTTCTCCTGTGTGAATCATTTTGTGTCTGTTCAGGGTCTGCCTGCGAGTGAAACTTTTCCCGCAGTCACCACAACAAAATGGTTTCTCCCCTTTCGTCTTTCCATTTTCGCACTGTGTTCCTTCTTTGTGGACAAGCAGTATATGCCTGTTAAGAGTAAGCTTGCGATTGAAACTTTTTCCACAGTCACCACAGTTAAATGGTTTCTCTCCCGTGTGAATCACTATATGTTTGGTTAGTTCTCCCTTCAGCTGAAATCGGTTCCCACAGTCTCCACAGCTAAATGGTTTCGCCTCTGAATGAATCCTCGAGTGCATCTTCAGTCGGCCAACCTGAGTGAAGCATTTGCCACAGTCAAGGCAGCAATGAGGTTTTTTAGACGTGGTGCTGATTTTTGTATGTTTCCTCAATGGTGTGCTGCTGTCAAGTCCTAATGGGTCGCTGCTTATGGCTGAGCTGTGGCTGGAGGTATTACCTTCATTATCTAGAGGGTTACACAAACTGTCAAGACCCTTTATGTGAGCCACAGTGCCAAAAGGGTCGTGATCCAACAGTTTAAAGTCACTACCTCTGTCCTCCACGGTCTGGGGAAGATCACATTCACTTTTCACACAAGGAGGAGTGAATATGAACTCTATGGTGTCCGTCTCCAGGCCTTGAAGCTGTCCTACCTGACTGGTCCAGATTTCCTCCTGTTCTTCTTTAATCTGTGTGAGCGCTGGTTTCTCCTGACTCAAACTGGGGCTCCACTCCTGCTCACAGTGCTGCTGCTCAGGGGTTTCTTCCTCTTTTATCTCTGTTGTGATCCGCAGAAGTCTCCGTAGCCGGTCATTCTCCTCTTTAGATCGGGAAATTTCCTCCTGGTACTTGGCTACCACTTTCTCTACAACGTCAAAAATCTCCACAGCAGCCACTGTTAAACGTTCATTAACAAATGCACTCAAAGACTGGAGTTTAGCCATTTTCAGAAGACTGCGAATTCGGTATTAAGTTTCGTGTCTTTCTTGGCCGACACAATGACTGTTCGATATCAAAACAAACTCGCTTCCAAATCGATTTCCGTGTTTTCTTCTTCTTTTATTCTTTCAGTGGGTGCCGAGTCCAAAAAAGGAAAATAGCGCCACCAGCTGGATGGAGTTCTGAGCTGCAATAGGTGATATGGTGAGTGTGAACCAAGAACCGGATAGAGCCCCACGGTGTAAGTCTATAATACCCATGAAACCAAACGATCAAACAGTGAAATGGTTCTAATCGTTTTACATCATTCATTTTTCACATAGGGAATTTTAGAAACACTTCAAATCAGGGCTGTGTTTTGTGTAGGCTTACCCTAGCATGACGTTTTGATAACCGTGTAAATCTCTCTCGGACAAGGATACTTTTAACAATATATTCGGCTTTATTTCGGCTCTGATTTGAAAAAACCCTAATTAACATCAAAGTAGACATTGTGCAAGACTACAAATCCCTGCAAGCTCCTGCACATCATCTGTAGCTGACATCTTTGCTAACAGCTATTGTGTCAGTTGAAAACTTGCACAAGACATTTCACAGAATATTCCATTTAAAGAAATATTGCCAATTTATTCATCACTAAATTTAGCTAACATTAGATAGTTAATCCAGAGATTCTTACCTTTGCCTCAATTTGTCAGTCTCGTCCATATCATCATGGCATTTGTAGTTCTTTATGATAGCGCATTTGCAGCTAATTCGCATGACATTTTTAAGGTGTAAATACAAGTGAATATATTGATAAAAGTCACCTTGTCCTAGGGAGATTTACACAGTTATCAAAACGTCACACCAGGGTAAACCGACACGAAACACAGTCCTTATTTTGTGTTTCTAAAATCCACTATGGGAAAAATGTATGTTGGAAAAACTATTTAATTGTTTGACTGCTTGGTTTTATGAGTACAATGACTCATACTGTACTCTATGGGGCAGTGGTCACCAACCGGTCGATTGCAATCAACTGGTTGATCTCCAAGGCATTCTTAGTCGATCTCCAAACCATTCTGTAAAAAACAACAACAATAAAGCCTTGCGTTCCAATTTGTATTTATTAGTCTCACTCTGTTGGCTGTAGGTGCACCCGATTCAGCTGCCCTGTGCGCCGGGTAGGAAAAGTGTTTCCATTTCATGTGTCTGAAGGTACAAACTCTGCCTTCCCGGCAGGTCCGGAGAGCAAATCAAATGCACTATAGGCCTATCACTGGCCAATCGGACAGCTGAGATGACCATGTCTGCAGTAACATAGCAGGCGTAAAAGAAATCTAAAGCAAAGTTGATACTGTGAGATATCAAAACGTATAAAACCATGACTAGATAGAGACTGTCAACGAATACAGCAGAGAGCTGCTGTTTCTATGAGTGAGTTCATGTTTGTACTCAGCACCGTCAACACGTTTTATTCAACCCTCACGCTACAACCAGCACTGCAGCTGTAAGGAATGAGTAGGACAGTGTGTAATAAGTATAATAGCTTGGTGTTATTAGTGGCTTGTGTCTTTATGTCGAGCCAATAGTTCACTTTTTATGTTTATATGAGTAACGACATGAATTTGTGCATGAGGCAGAACGTCTCAGCAGGGGAAAAGGAGAGTGGAGGGATGTGGAGAGGCGGACCCTCAGATGCAGGCAAAATCAGCCCAGTAAAATAAAAAGCAAGTGATTTAAATGTATGCTCACTCAAGTGTGCCTCACAAGTAGTACAACAACTGATTTATTACCAGTGTGATCATGTAGCTTACCTCAATTTTTATATATATATATATATATATATTTATATATTTTTTTTTTAATGGTCCGAACAACAATATATTGGCACGGCAATTCAAGCTAAGCCAATATGCGGTGATATTGTATTGGGCCTATAGCCTACTGCACAAACCTCATTGCTACGGTACTGTTTTTGATAGGTTATGTTGCATAGGCTTACATTTTTTAAGTCATGTTAAAAAAAATAATAATCTGAGAGGTATATCTCAGCTTGTATTTTGACTCAGAAAGTGATCTTGACTCGGAAAAGGTTGGTGACCACTGGTATTGGGTGTGACCGTGTAAAATGTTTAACGGAATCAGTATAATAAAATATAATAAATCCTGTATACAGTAACAGTTCAGATGAATAATTCTTAGGCAGTGCAGTTGCAATTCAAATGCAAAATGATTGGGCATAACATTAACAGACTTGTAATAACAGACGATGCTACTGTATCATTCTGTAGATCAAACAAACCAGATGGGTTCAGAGGATAATTAACATCCTTTCGGAGAATTTACTGGGGTAATAATTGCTAGAGTTGATTTTGTTGTGATTATCTCTTTTAACCCAGAACTAAAGACGAATGTAATTGGTCAGCTGCTTGATTAAGTTCTGGGTCCATACGTGTTAAGAGAAGAGATGAGGAGATTCTAGAATGAGGAGCAGAACCAGAAAGAGGAGCTTCAACCTCTCTTTTTTGCAAGTTACGGGCTGAAATTTGAAAGATGCTAACACCCGCAAAATTGTGATTAATCCAAATAACCAGTGAGGACAAACCCAACCACGGGAACTGGTGTTGCTAGTTCTCCCACACATCTCATTCCTTCCCGACAGATTCTATGGTTCCAGTTTTGTTTACGTAGATCTGTCCACGAGAGATTAACCTTGTGATAGCACACAAGTGAAGCTGATGAAAAATGTTATAAACATGATTTTATTACATTATGAACGCAAAGATTACACATATTTGCCACAACACCATCATAAGGAGGAAAGGTAATCGATCTCGGCCTTTTCATCGTTATTTCTTTGTA
Source organism: Oncorhynchus nerka (assembly GCF_034236695.1). Taxonomy (NCBI): domain Eukaryota; kingdom Metazoa; phylum Chordata; class Actinopteri; order Salmoniformes; family Salmonidae; genus Oncorhynchus; species Oncorhynchus nerka. Next base: position 63,722,616 of record NC_088406.1, read on the forward strand.
AATCGGCAGATACCACGAGTCATAAAATGACCGGTGGATTGCTGGGAGATTCCTTTGGTCACAGCACCCTGGTTATGGTAAAGATATGCAAGGAGTGTGGATAGCTGGTACATGAGTGCACATTTTTGTTTTAGCCAAGCACTAGACCTCTTTATAATCAAGGACTTGATGATTGGTTATTTAGTTATTTTTGCCTGAAGTATACAATCTTTAATATAAAAATAACATCAATCACACCATTATCTCACCACCCTGATAGACATTCCAAAACAAAGAATAATTCTGGTTTCTTTAAAAAAATCTAACTTTATTTCAGGAATTATTTAAAAAATGTTATTTTTGATTACAAATCAATTCCCAGATATTATTAGATAAAAGCGTGGATATTTCAACAAACAGGGATATAAAATTTTAAAAAACAGAGCCACCCAACCCCCCGGGAAAGCAGACCCCCGACCCAAACCATCACCACCCCAACCCTCTGGGCACAACTGGCCCAGCATTGTCCAGGTTTGGCCAGGGTAGGCCGTCATTGTAAATAATAATTTGTTCTTAACTGACTTGCCTAGTTAAATAAAGGTTAAAAACATATTTTTTAAATGTAGTTCAAACCAGATTATTATTCAGTGTTCAGAGGAGAATTAACATCCCCTGAGAGAACTTATTGAGATAATAATAACTAGAGTTCAGAGGAGGCTGGTGGGAGGAAATATAGAAGGATGGGCTCAATGTAATGGCTGTAAAATAACCAATGGAATGGAGTCAAACATGTTGTTTCCATGTGTTTGATGTATTTGGTACCATTTCATTGATTCCATTCCAGCTATTACAATGACCCTGTCCTCCTTTAGCTCCTCCTACCAGCTTCCTCTACTAGAGTCGATTATCTTGCGATGGCATAAAAATCCCACTCAAGTGAATGCTAAAAAAACAAATTTAACACAATTTCATTCGATTGGGAACGCAAAGACTACACCAATTCACCACATCAGCATGAGGATTTTTAAAAAAAATCATATGCTCTGTTTCATGGTTATTTATTTGAAAATCAACAGAGATACTGTAGAAAAAAATAGGTTATAAGATCATACTCCCCTTGTCACGACTCCGACCGAAGGTGGCTCCCCTTCCCGTTCGGGTGGCGCTCGGCGGTCGTCGTAGCCGGCCTACTAGCTGCCACTGATTCTTTTCTCCCCCTCCTTATGTGTTTATTGAATACACCTGTTTTGAGTTGGTTGTAATTAGTGAGGCTTTATTAGTCAGCCGGCCCGCCTGGTTCTTTGTGCGGGATTGATTATTGTAGCCCTGGTGTTTGCATTAAATGTACGTGTTCGTGTATTTAGTGCTAGACTGTTTTCGTTCCCTGTGTCTGGGGCATTTGGTTTGAGCACCCGAAAGTGGGGTGACCGTGGTTCACCGCGTGTGCATTAAAGAAGCACTTTATTGAACTCTGCTTTCCTGCGCCTGATTTCACCCTCACGACACCCAGGACCTTACACCCCTGCCCTTTAGTGGTCAAAGTTAAAAAGTAATCACTGGAAAGTTGATTCAAAACTCTTCCGCGATGGACTCAGGTTGGGTACAAGTGACTCTCTTGAATGTCGAGTATACTCTTAATTTCGCCTACTAACGAATTGACATCTCCTCGACCACTCATCGGTTTCCAGGTCAAGGAGGAAAGCGGACGGAGGAAGAGGGTGGATAACGGACTGTTCTCTAGATGAGAAAAGGCCTTTGTGTCGACTCTCCACACTTGTCCCAGTGTCTAAGTGTGCACTTGCATACTCCCCATCATGGATTTCAAAGCATTGGGTTGGTGAAAGCATTGGCTGGTTGGAGTTTCCATCATTATCAAATCCATCAGGACTCTGGACTCTAGAGAACATAACAGAACAGTGTTCCTCAATACATTCCCGGGGGATCCCCAGGGAGTGCACATTTATGTTTTAAACCCAGCACTACAAAACTTTTTTCTAATCAGGAACTTGAAATCAATGATTGTTTATTTTTTCCCCCTGGAAATTACAAAATGTTTAATGTAGCAATAAGACCACTCTCACCGTTCTCTCAAAGCCCTGAGAGACACGCAAGCAACCAGGAATTCTTGTTTCAAATAACATGAAAGCATCAACATACTTTGAACAACTGCCGTGCGAGTTTTGTCACAGTGTAGAATTTTGTTTTCTCCAACAATACTCGGCACTGTTTGATCATTACATAAAATCAAACCTTATCTACATAGAACGTTGTACAAACGTAAACTAATCACACATATTTTTCCTGAAATCTACAAACATGAATGATCCATAGTTGCATTGGCCTTAAAAGAGTTGTCCATATCCTGCCTTTTCATGCCAACCTCCTGACAGAAGAACTCTGTCTTCATTTTCTTTCCTTCTTTTTTCCAATTCATCCTGTTTTCTTTATTTGTGGATGTTCAATATATGACTCTCCAGGTTCGATTTGTGTCTGGAAAATATCCCTCAGTCACCACAGCTAAATGGTTTCTCTCCAGTACTTGTATGTCTGCACATGCGTAAGGCTCCTCGAGTCAGAAGCTTTTCCCTCAGTCACCACAGCTAAATGGTTTCTCTCCTGTGTGAGTCAGTAAATGTTTGGTTATGTTCCTCTTCCTGTTGAAGCTTGTGGCCGTATGGAAAGAAATGAGGGAGCGGCGACACAACATCCATGTGGAGAACATGACCTCCCCCAGTAAAATCAATCTGCTCCGTGTGTGGGATCGAGCCAGAGATGATATGGTGGGGCTGAGATAATATTTGCTCTGACTGTGTGGTGTCTCTCTCTCTCTCTGTCTGAATCATATTGCCACCCACAACTTACTTATTTTCACCAGGTCACAATTTTTAGTCATGACTAAATCATTGAAACCAAGGCCAAACTCTAAACCAATTCTCTTCCTCTTTAGGACGGTCAATTTAAAAGGAGCCTTCCATTGGCTTTCGAATGACACGGGATGCGGAGAGAAGGCCATAAGTGTTCTCTCCACAGTAGACTTCTGAGGGTATTTGATGAAGAAATAAAGCATTTGTTAGTAATATGTTACAGTAAACAACTTTTCAACTTGATCTCTACATAAGCTTTTTAGTGTTTTTCAAAATGTTATTACGTGACATGTTCAAAGCAATTTTGTTAGCATTTTCAAATGATATAAACAGTGAATAAAACATTAAGAACACCTGCTTTTTCCATGACATAGACTGACCAGGTCAATCAGGTGAAATCCATGATCCATTATTGATAAATCAACTTCATTTAGTGTCAATTAATGGGTGGAGACAGGTTAAAGAAGGAATTTTAAGCCTTGAGACAATTGAGACATGGATTGTATACGTGTGCCATTCAGAGAGTGAATAGGCAAGACAAAATATTTAAGTGCCTTTGAACACGTTATGGAAGTAGGTGCCGTGTGTATCAAGAATGTCCTTTTGGTGGAGGACCATCAAGCCAACTCGACACAACTGTGGGAAGCATTGGAGTCAACATGGGCCAGTATCCCAGTGGAACACTTTCGACACCTTGTAGAGTCAATACCCCGACAAATTGAGGCTGTTCTGAGGGCAAGGGGGGGGTTGTTCCTAATATCTGGTATACTCCGTGTAAACCCCTTGATTATGGCTTGTAGCGTCACCGTGTTATGATATCATAACTAGAATAACTAGAGCAATAAGTAACTATTACTGGATATAGTCGTTGGGATAGTTTTTGTTGTCATGGGAGGCTTTTAAAACAAATGATGTGGCTGGCCACCCCTTTACAACTCGGAAGGAATGGTTTTGCTGATTTTAAAAGTGAACAAGAGAGTTTCAGTAAGAGATTGTCCTCAAACCACTAATTTCAAGGTGAAATCATTGAAGGAGAAACCTAAAACTTCCGTTTTGAGTTACAGCAGCTGACAATCTGCAACGGATGTTGTTTATTTAAAGCATAACGCACCAATCCACTCAGCGGCCTTGGGGTTAGTGTCGGCCATGAGACTGGAAGGTTGAGTTCGATCCTCAGTTTATTCATACCAAAGATTCTAAAAAGTGGGACCAAATGTATCTCTGCCTGAAACTCTGCATTAAGCAGATGCATTCGGGGTAAGGCATTGTGATAGACTAGCTTCCTGTCCAGGGGGTATACTTGTGTATCAAGTTGCTTCACACTACTGAAACAGGAAATAGGCTTCTGTCTTATGGGCTGTTATGACAGGGACAAGGCATATTATAATGCACCCAGAGGTAACGTTACTTCCCATACATTTTTCACCAAACCTACACTTCTTAAGCTACGCCATTGTAATCAATTCTCGAAGAATAGCATTTCAGAATCGATTACAATTTGTTGTCACATCTGTATCTGTTGTTATGTTTTAGGGACAACACTGGACACCATTAGGGATTGTGGCAGGGATGTCAGTGTCATCCTTGAGAGGAAAAAACCTGCTCTGTGCTGGGAGAAGCAATATGTTTGCAATGCTCTAGCAACATACAACTGCAGTGTATATAATACATTTCAAATGTACTAAACCTAGTTGTTATTGTTTGGCATGCATTATTGTATGCCCTCTAATCCATTTATTTTTAGGGCACAGCAGGAAAGTGGAGATGGAACAGCTTTTGTTCAGCTTGTGCAGATCGAGAGGTAATTCCTCAATTCGTTTTTAACAGTACAATTGTGAGATCAATGAAAATCATTGATCTCCCTGGTATGTTTAGAACCTTTAGAACTCAAGACGATGGAGAGGAAGAACAGAATCCCCCATCGATGGTTCCCCACCAGCGGTCGCTTCCAGACTGCAGAGTAACAGATTGAAAACCAGACTGGACGGAACCTTCAGTCTGGTGCTAGAATGGAGGTTTCTCTGTGGCCTGATGAGAATATATGCAGGTAACATATACAGTTGAAGTCGGAAGTTTACATACCCTTAGATTGGAGTCATTAAAACTCATTTTTCAACCACTCCCCAAATTTCATATTAACAAACTATAGTTTTGGCAAGTCAGTTAGGACATCTACTTTTTGCATGACACAAGTAATTTTTTCAACAATTGTTTACAGACAGATTATTTTCTTATAATTCACTGTATCAAATTCAAGTGGGTCAGAATTGTACATACACTAAGTTGCCTGCGCCTTTAAGCAGCTTGGAAAATTCCAGAGAATGATGTCATGGCTTTAGAAGCTTCTGATAGGCAAATTAACATCATTTGATTCAATTGTATCTGTGGATGTAGGCCTACCTTCAAACTCTGTGCCTCTGCTTGACATCATGGGAAAATCAAAATAAATCAGCCAAGGCCTCAGAAAAACAATTGTAGACCCCCACAAATCTGGTTCATCCTTGGGAGCAATTTCCAAACACCTGAAAGTACCATGTTCATCTGTACAAACAATAGAACGCAAGTATAAACACCATGGGTCCATGCAGCTGGCATACCGCTCAGGAAGGAGACGCGTTCTGTCTCCAAGAGATGAACGTACTTTGAGGTGAAAAGTGCAAGTAAATCCCAGAACAACAGCAAAGGCCCCTGTGAAGATGCTGGAGGAAACAGGTACAAAAGTATGTATATCCACAGTAAAACGAGTCCAAAATCAACATAACCTGAAAGGCCGCTCAGCAAGGAAGAAGCCACTGCTCCAAAATCGCCATTAAAAGCCATGTGCAACTGCACATGGGGACAAAGATCGTACTTTTTGGAGAAATGTCCTCTGGTCTGATGAAACAAAAATAGAACTGTTTGGCCATAATGACCATTGTTATGTTTGGAGGAAAAAGGGGGAGGCTTGCAACCTGAAGAACACCATCCCAACCTTGAAGCACGGGGGTGGCAGCATCATGTTGTGTGGGTGCTTTGCTGCAGGAGGGACTGGTGCACTTCACAAAATAGATGTCATCATGAGGTAGTAAAATGATGTGGATATATTGAAGCAACATCTCAAAACATTAGTCAGAAAGTTAAAGCTTTGTCACAAATGGGTCTTCCAAATAAACAATGACCCCTAGCATACTTCCAAAGTTGTGGAAAAATGGCTTAAGGTCAACAAAGTCAAGGTATTAGAGTGGCCATCACAAAGCCCTGACTACAATCCTATAGAAAATTTGTGTGCAGAACTGAAAAAGCGTGCGAGAAAGGAGGCCTACAAACCTGAATCAGTTACACCAGCTCTTTCAGGAAGAATGGGCCTTAATTCACCTTATTGTGGGAAGCTTGTGGAAGGCAACCTGAAACATTTGACCCAAGTTAAACAATTTAAGGGCAATGCTACCAAATACTAATGTTATGTAAGTGGGTATGATAAGAATCAGCATGTTTGATTGATCAAAGGGGTTATGTCCACATGCCAAGCGAGAGCTTAAAACGCATCCGTTTTCACTATCTGAACGCCTGGATCACTACATTGGCTAGGGTTGAATATAGTCATCATATAGGCCAGGCTACACATATTCATATACAGCATACATAGTGAAAGGATCGACGCAGGAGATGAGAAGCATGTACAGGGAGTGACATTTTAATAGCTGACGGACATGAAACAGAACAGGAACAACTTCTGGACAGGAACACAGAACAACAATTAATGCGGACACAGGGAACACAGCCGAGGAACAGACAGATATACAGGGGCAATCTACCACGTGAAGGAGTCCAGGTGAGTCTAATGAGCGCTGCTGCACGTAATGATGGTGACAGGAGCATGTAAAGACTGGTAGCCTGGCGCCCTCAAGCGCCAGGGAGGGGGAGCGGGAGCAGGAGCAGGCGTGACACATAGGCCTACAAGTTGTAGGTCATACGAGTTTTAGGTCTTAGGTCAGAGGCATGGTGCCGTGAGGTGTTTCCTCACTTGAAATGAACTGCCCCGTGGCTGAGGGCCTACCCGAGATAGAAGGGAGTTCTGTGTGACCATCTGAACTCGGACTCTCCCATCTGCTGCCGGGGGAAACAGGCTTAAAAAGGGCTTTGTTCAATGGGTGGTTCTAATCCAGAATGCAGATTGTTTAAAACCGCATTCCAGGTGGTGTCTATTCGACGAATTCCAACCGGCTAAATCTATGATGTTAAAATGCCAATTTACTCTGTTCCATCTGACTGCGCAATACACTGTCTCATCAGCCAAGCCATGTAGATTATGAACTTGATCCCCACTATAAAAAGCATCTAGACATTATCTCACATTTCTTTCAGACTAACATTTAGTTATAAACAGCAGAGATTTGTGTAAACCTTGCTCTGTCTCTGCGACATTTGCAACATTGTTTCAATATTCAAATTCAATCTCCAGCTGTCCCCTAGTAATGAATTTGTTGGGAGTCGAGACAAGACAGACAGGCAGGCAGAGTTTCTCAGCCAATCAAAATCATGAATCATCTGGCATAATTTGTATGGATACATACAAAGAAATGTAGATTGAAAGACAGCTAGTTTGCAGTCTTTCCATCTTCAGTTTGAAGTGATTGTGTTAGCTGATGTTTTGTTGTATAGCTCCTCTGAACAACAGTGCCCTGACGAGAGAGCACATTTTCTATACCAGGCGGTATCGCGCCTTATTAGCTCATTGTTATGGATATATGCAAAAGAATGTCACTAGAAAACAGGGTAAACAAATGCAAATTCAGCTACTGTTGTTATTCTGGCTGCACTGTTAGACCTGACTGTAAGTGAGCTGTTTTTGGCTAGCTAGCAACCAAGGGATAAAAACGTTGCCAGCCAGTATGGCAATTGAACATTTAGAAAGAACGACTGGGTTACGTCCATAGATACAGAACAAAAAGACTGAACTCTCCGGCCAACGAACAGATAGAATGAACGACCAGCCAGCTTGGGTAGCAACCCTAGATTTGTGTCGGGACTATATGTAAATTAATCAAAATAATGTTTTTTTATGAAAATATATCAATCATTATTTGAATATCTTGGTAATCCGTTGTATTAAAGTGATAATGCCCTTGAAGCCAGTTGTTGGAGGATATATTGGCACAGTTTGCCAGCCTTCAACATCGTCTCAGGCCTGACAACACCCGTGCCGATAAATCCTCCGAACACCGGCTTCGAGGGCATTATCACTTAATTATTCTACACATGATCAGAGAGGGAAACATTAACCCCTTACCAAAAGAGCAACTTCTATCTACAAATATATATTATTGTGCAGACATTCCCTTACTTATTTTGTACACAATGAAACCTCTTGCATAGAGTTGTTAAGAGTCATTTCAGGGGCTGGGCAGCCTACAATATCTATTCAGTTATCACAAGTAATATTTTCATTGGAACATTTGTAACAGTATAACTTTAGACCGTCCCCTCGCCCATGCCCGGGAGCGAACCAGGGACCCCCTGCACACATCAACAACAGTCACCCACAAAGCATCGTTACCCATCGCTCCACAAAAGCCACGGCCCTTACAGAGCAAGGGGAACCACTACTTCAAGGTCTCCGAGCAAGTGACGTCACCGATTGAAACACTATTTAGCGCGAACCACCGCTAACTAAGCTAGCGTTTCACATCCGTTACACATTGAACAATAACAAGATAGAACGAGACAAAGATATAATTAATTTATACCTACTATTTTCAAAATTTAAGTCCCCTGCCTTTTGCAGTATGTCTTCCAGCTGTTTGTTTCCAAAAGATAACAGTCACTTGATGGTTAACTCATGCCCCAGACATCTGATGACGTTGGTTCCCTCCACAAAAGAGCGGCAGGGGAACCAACCTTTTCCACCACATTCATCTAACAGGGAAGACACAGAGAGCTTGGCATTGGTAACATACATGCATACTCTATATATCAATTATCAAATGTTGCATACTACATTACAGGTAACACTAAACAACAACATTACATTTTGTCTGTAATCTATTGATGTGACTAAACGTATCTGTAATCAACTGACTGGACTAAATGTATCTGTAATCTATTGATGTGACTTAATGCATCTGTAATCTATTGATGTAACTCAATGTATCTGTAATATATTGATGTGACTAAATGTATCTGCTGTTTGCTATTTTGAGAAAGGAAATCACTTTAAACATAAACATTGTAAATGTAGAATTGAAGATGTCTTTAACCTCCGGAACTAGATCTGGTTGGCTCCTCCGACCCTCCTGTGGTCCAGTTGTGTTTTCACCTATGAACAAGAACATGGTGCAGAATGATAGGACAAGTTTAAGCACCCACCTAATGATTATTAGTATTATTATTGTTATCATGGGTATTTATGGAAAATGTGCTTAGGAAATGTTGTGGAAATTCATGTATACTGAGAGAGACTTGGACAATTATTCAAACAATCAATCTCTATTTAACATTGATTACTTAATGCTATAATGAAGCTGTCAACCCCACACTCTTGAGTGTGTTGCGGAGAGCTTAACTGATAATGAAATTCTGGGTAGGCCACCAAAGAGATGACGGCGTCCCATCATATTGTCTTTAATTCAATGTAGAATTGAAGACGTCTTTAACCTCCAGAACTAGATGCTGGAGACAGGAAGCAGGTACAGGGAGAACATTTTATAAACTACGGACATGAAACAGGACAGGAACAGCGTCTGAACAGGTGACAAAATAACGACATCAATGCTGACACAAGATGAAACAGAGGACACAGACAGATAAAGGGGAGGCAATCAAATAATGATGGAGTTCAGGTGGGTCCAATGAGGTACAGGTGCGCGTGACGAAGGTGACAGGTGTGCGTCATGACAGGCAGTCTGGCACCTTCGAGCGCCAGAGAGGGAGAGCGGGAGCCTGGCGAACCGGCTGAGGCGTGGGAGCCTGATGATCCGGTTGAGGCGTGAAAGCCTGATGATCCCGCTGAGATGTGGGAGCCTGACGAACCGGCTGAGGCGCGGGAGCCTGATGGCTGGTTGAAGCATGACGTGGAGCGGGAGCAGGCGTGACACATACCACATCTTGTTTATGGAATGCCAGGAGTAGTCATTATCAGCTCAAGCTATCTCTCGCAAAACCTATTAGCTTGACCATACGCACAGACTAACTGCAGGAAGCGCGAGTGAAAATCCCTATACAGAAACACAACATTAATAGAAAATAAATATCTTACTATATGTTAAGTATTAATGCCAAACAAATCAGGTAAATGCTTCATTTTTCTCTCACAGAAAATGAGAAACACAGGAACCACATTGTGTCTTTTAATCTGTTATACTTTACCTGCAAAGGAAAGGTCAAATTCTCTGAGACAACCTGTTGCCCACCACTTTTGTTCTCCATTTTTCTTCAAGATGAGGACAACAGCCTCCACCCCCAGATCCTTGAAATCAGACAACATAATAATAAGAAAATGTATTAAACTATATACGGAGGAACCAAACATTTAATGTATTTGATAATAGTCAATTCTACACTTTTTATACTGAAAACAAATTATCAATTACATTTTCTGTAACACATACATTCTGTCTATGTCATCTCTGAACCTATTTTAACCTCTTCTCTTCTTTCAGACTTCTTATATTACCCTATGTGAGGTTCTAAAACAGTAGCACCTTATTTATACCCACACTTATCAGGTACTAATTTGCAACTTTTAAGTAAAAGCAAATAGCTGCAAGGTCGCTGGTTCAAACGACTGGAAGGTTGCTGAAATCTAATTTAAGTAATATCTAATAAGGTTCCAATAAACCTACTATGAAACACTTGCAAACTACAAATTAGTGCCTAAAAAGTGTGGGCTACAATATAGTGCAAGGCTGCCATCCTACTCTGACCTGGGCTTTAAATGACTGTATGTGGTCATCAACTCTTCTTGCCATAACGTCTTCAGTCATCTATCCTTTATCTCTTGAATCCCTGAGCTCCTCAGTCATCTTCTGGAATGTCCTCCTCTCCATCTCACCTAAACTCCCCCACCTGCCACTGAGGCTTGTCTGGTCACCCGAGATGACAATATTGTATACTGATGTCAACTAAAACAGAGGATATTGTCGTGGTGAAATTGTCATGAGCTATTGACTTACTTGAACAGGATCACCTTCAAACTGCTCATGCGCACCTACAAAGCACTCAATGGACTTGCGCCCTCATACATTCCCACCAGCTCACTGCACTCCTCTAACAATGGCCTCCTCATCATCCCTTGCACCAGGCACCGCTCAGTAGGAGACAGCCCCCCAAAATAGCACACAAAAAGTTTAAAAACTGGCACGAATCTCCGGTTTATTGTCCCGATGTAACCTCTTTCTAAATATGTTGGAAAACAAATTGCTTTATGATGTAATGATGAGTACATGTGAAATAAACAATTCACTTTAAAATTGTTCTCTAATGAAACATTATGGAATACCCAAGTCGACTTTATATTGGTTTGACATGCGTCACCTAACTGTGATTGCGTCCAGGTGTGTCTCGTTATTGGTTGATGGGGTTTTCCCTATATATTGACAGTATTCCCCTGTGGCTAGAAGATTCCCATTATTTGTTAAGGTTGGAGTGCCTTGAGAGGACATAAGAAGTGAAGGTGACCTACAGTGGTTCTTCCTATAAAAGTTGCGCCATACAGAATTCTATGACACGTTAATTGTCAGCCTTTGTTGCCATTAATGCCAGTTATTGCTAGTTTGACCACCAGAGGGCATCTTTGAGAAGCATATTACTTTTTTGATATTGGCTGTACTACACCTTTTTTTGTAAGAACTTAGTATATGGGATTGATTTAAATTTTAGCTGTCACGACTTCTACCGAAGGTAACTCCTCTCCCTGTTCGGGCGGCGGTCGGCGTCGCCGATCTACTAGCCACCACCGATCCCTTTTTCCTTTTCTGTTTGTTTTGTCTTTGGTTCTTTTTCACACCTGGTTTCATTTGCGTTAATTTCTGTGTGTATAAGGGCAACCTGCTGCCTGCCCAAGTTTGTGCGGGATTAGTCTTTTACCGTTATTTACCGTTATTTGTTTTCACGGTTACGTAAGTGTATATAGTGTCGGAACTGTGTTTGTTCCTCCGTGCGTTTGCGCAGGTTTTCTGTTAAGAGGGCGTTGTTATTTTCAATTGTGCATTTTCAGTGTTGGTGGACTGTTTTATTAAAAAACGCTTCTCAGACATCCCTGCTCTCCTGCGCCTGACCCCTACACCTATCACCTAGACGTACCTTATCACATTAGTTTAATTAATCTGATTAATATTATGGTGTTTCTATTCCAAAAAGATCTAAACCTCAGGGTTTCGTTTGGAAAATATGGCGCTGTACAACGTGACTGTTTCCACACCCTACTTGTAGGCTAAACAATACCCAAACGGAGATTCAATGAAAATAGAAAATCTCATTGATTTATCAAGACCAGTCCCCATGCTTGTCTCAGAGCAGCGCGAAACAATGCTGAAATAGTTGACCACACCCGGACAGGTTATATACCATCAGTATACAGCAGATCGCCGATTGTCCATACTTTGATTATGCTGTAACAACATACTGTAGCACCATGACCAGGATCTCTATTCATTTAAGTGAGCAGATTAAGGCTTTCAGGAGGAACGGAACATTTACTGGAGACAATTAAAAAATACTGTTAGACTTGGGGATTTTGGTCATGGACAGCGCTATTCAGAAGACAGTTGAAGAAACTTGCGTGGAATTATGTAAAGGCTCGGTAAGACATTTTCTATATATATTTTTTTTTCAGAACACTAAACATGTGTGTTCTCTTGTTGTATACTATTCTGTATTTTCTACCCAATGATTCGTCTGACAAACAAAGAATTTTGCGTCCTGCAGGTCCAGGCATAGATCAAAGCTGGCGAGACATTCAATGATGCCATCTCCACAGACTAATCTGGAAAAATGGCTGTGTTTTTCTGTGACTTGGCTCTGACCTAAGAGACAATTACTGTACCTGGCATCCAGGTCAGCTTTGTTTCTCTTAGAATAAAAACCTTTGTGTAACAACAGTTTTAGTCAGTAATATGCTTACAGTCCAGTTACAGCTTGTTCTGATCAAGTAGAAACAAAAAAATACGTACATTTTTTTCATTGTTTATTTAGTGGCACCACAAATGTGAATACATATTTACAAAACAATTTACAAAACAAAACACAATTACAAACCGAACCTTTATATAACTAGGCAAGTCAGTTAAGAACAAATTCTTATTTACAATGACGGCCTACCCCGGCAAAACCCAGATGACGCTGGGCCTGTTGTGCACCTCCCTATGGGACTCCCAATCACGGCCGGATGTGATACACATTAGCGCATGTTTGCAACAACCATCCCGGTTTAGGGACACCGATCCTATAGAGGTTAAAGAAACAAGGTTCATGAAATCAATCATTTGCTAGTAACAGATGACATTCATATTCTGACAATCTCTGAAACTCACTTAGATAATACCTTTGATGATACAGTGGTAGCAATACATGGTTATACTATCTACAGATAAGACAGAAATACCAAAGGTGGAGGTGTGGATGTTTATATTCAGAACCACATTCCTGTGAAGCTTATAAAGGATCTCATGTTAAATACTGTTGAAGTAATATGGCTACAGGTTCAGCTGCCTCACCTAAAGCCCGTTCTGGTGAGAAGCTGCTATAGACCACCAAGTGCTAGCAGTCAGTATATGGATAACATGTGAAATGCTTGATAATGTATGTGATATTAATAAAGAGGTATATTTTCTGGGTGATTTAAATATTGACTGCTTTCATCAGTCTGCCCACTCAAGAGAAAGCTTCAAACTGTAACTAGTGCCTGCAACCTGGTTCAGGTTATCAACCAACTTACCAGGGTAGTTACAAACAGCACAGGAATAAAATCATCAACGTGTATTGATCAAATCTTTACCCAATGCTGCAGAAATGTGTTTGAAAGCAGTATCCAAATCCATCGGATGTAGTGATCACAATAAAATAGCCATACTAAGGAAAACCAAAGTGCCAAAGCCTGGGGTATAATATAGTGTATAAGAGGTCATACAATACGTTTTGTAGTGATTCCTGTTGTAGCAATTATTCTAACCAAAGGAGAGAGACTTTTAGATTTCTTCAAAACAATCCAACTTTATTATTCATTATTGCAATAACGGAGCTGGTCAGCAAATCACCCGGAGGTGATCGCTGAGATCCCAACGAGCAACGTTGGGTTACAACCTTTACAGACAAAGCACATCCTTCTGAGTACGTGGCAAACAACAGATGTGTAGAATTGTACAAATATAGATTGTGCTCTCAAGCAACAGACAGAAAGATTTATATGGCCCCGGGTGTCTGTACCTAGGTCATTTACTGCTTGTTTTGACAGGGTTATGTTCTCCATTTAGAGTAGCACTCCTTAACAAACAGATACTAACACAACATGGGACACTGGGTCCTCCTCACAATTTTCAAAGTCCAATGTTCATCTGCGTGTGGGAGAGAAACTGGAGGGAGGAGACACCTGGCCCTGGCATCATAAATCAATTGCCAGCCCAAGCCCCAGAGGCCAACTCCGTTCACACAGACACAGATGACAGAGTACTGAGAAAACCTTATTTGATGCATAAGTATTTAAAACATAATCTTGTAAATTTTCTATCATATTCCTATGTTGATGTAAAGAATATTTGTTGGTCCGTGGTGGGGTAATGACGAGCAACCAGACGCTGCACTTGACACATTTATGAAATTGCTTATCCCAGTTACTAATAAGCATGCATCCATTAATAAAATGACTGTAAAAACAGTTAAATCCCCATGGATTGATGAGGAATTGAAAAAAGTTTATGGTTGAGAGGGATGTGGCAAAATGAATGGCAAATAAGTCTGGCTGCACAACCGATTGGCAAACGTACTGCAAATTGAGTAATCATGACTAAACTGAATAAAAAGAAGAATAAACTACACTGTGAAACAAAGACAAATGACATGAAAGAATGATAGTAAAAAGCTTTGGAGCATCTTAAATGAAATTTTGGGCAAAAAGGCAAACTCCGCTCCATTATTAATTGAATCAGATGTCTCATTCATCACAAAACCCACTGATACTTACTACTTTAATATTTTTTTCATTGGCAAGATTAGCAAACTTAGGCATGACACGCCAGCAACAAATGCTGACACTACACATCCAAGTACATACAAGCATTGTAATTTTGAATTCCGTAAAGTAAGTTTGGAAGAGGTGAAAAAATGATTGTTGTCTATCAATAATGACAATCCACTGCGGTCTGACAACTTGGATGGAAAATGACTGAGGATAATAGCGGACGATATTGCCACTCCTATATACGTATATACCCCACAAGACATGCCACCAGAGGTTTCTTCACAGTCCCCAAGTCCAGAACAGACTATGGGAGTCACACAGTACTACATAGAGTCATGACTACATGGAACTCTATTCCGCATCAAGTAACTCATGCAAGCAGTAAAGTTTGATTTAAAAAACAGATCAAAATACGCCTAATGGAACAGAGGGACTGTGAAGCAGCAACAATAAAAAGACACATGCACACAAACACAGGATAACATACGCACTGTACACGCACGTACACATGGGATTTTTTAAAAATAGATATGTGGTAGTAAAAATCAAATCAAATTTTATTTGTCACATACACATGGTTAGCAGATGTTAATGCGAGTGTAGCGAAATGCTTGTGCTTCTAGTTCCGACAATGCAGTGATAACCAACAAGTAATCTAACTAACAATTCCAAAACTACTGTCTTATACACAGTGTAAGGGGATAAAGAATATGTACATAAGGATATATGAATGAGTGATGGTAGTAGAGTAGGGGCCTGAGGGGACACACTTAATATGTTGTCAAATCTGTTATGAATGTATTGTAATGTTCTAAAAATGTATAACCACCTTCATTTTGCTGGACCCCATGAAGAGTAGCTGCTGCCCTGGCAGTAACTAATGGGTATACATAATAAATACAGATACAAATTCTCTCATGTGTCAGAGGGAGAACAAATAACCTGTTGAGCTCAGCCTGTTAGTACAGTTTGTCCTCTTTCAGGTCAAGTTTTGTGACTGTGTGTCATGAAAATGGCACCAAAAATAAAAAGTTTGACTCAAAGTTTGGCATTCAGCATTCCATGTACGTATGTGGCATTGAAAGTATGACTCGTGTCTCAAATACTGAGTTGATTCTGTATATATTATATATTATATATTATAGTACCGGTACTCTCTCTAGAGGGGATTAATGAAAAATACAAACCACACAGTGTGGTTGCTTTAAAATGATTACAAGATTTGAAAAGGGTGGCATGCTGCTCACCGTTTTCAGCCTTCTATGAAATGTATTGTGATTACCGGCTTGAATGTGCATTTTGGACAGTTGAATGCAAGCCATTTCAATCCACATATTGAAATTATGTTCAGATCCAATTAATAGATAGGAGTTTGTATATTGTGTTACTAGGCCTTCCGATAAACTGTGATTTTAGTTGAGAGTTCACAAAAAAATATCTTTACAAAATTGGATCAGGAGATTCTAGTGTTAAGTAGCCTTGGCTTTTTGCCCATGGTACTTTGGGGAGTGGTTAGGATACATTTTCACTCCGCAAATAGGGAACTTGACAGACTAAAAGGGAAACAGTTGCTATAGAATTGTAACTCCATAGCAGCCTAGCCTACTATCACTTCACAAAATATAGATTCACAAATAGGTAAGTTGTTCATTTAAATTATTTATTTGGCATCAATGTACAATTGTAAACCTGTCTTCTGGATAACGATGAACATAATGAAGTAAACTGGTAGGCTAAAGAATGGCTTGGTTGTTTTATTAGACTAGTTGGACAAGACGTTCAAGGTTTGCTCAAAAGACAATATCTTGCAATGATGCTTGACTGATTTAATACAACAAATCAAATCAAACTCAAATCAAATGTTATTAGCCACATGCACCGAATAAAACCGATGTCGACCTTACAGTGAAATGCTTACATACGAGCCCCTAATCAACAGTGCAATTTCAAAAAATACAGATAAGAATAAGAGATAAAAGTAACAAGGAATTTAAGAGGAGCAGTAAAATATATATATATATATATCTACAGGTGGGTGCCGGTTACAGAGTCAATGTGCAGGGTTTAATTGAGGTAGTATGTACATGTAGGTACAGTTATTAAAGTGACTATGGGTAAATGACAACAGAGAGTGGCAGTGGTGTGGAGGGGGAGGGCAACGCAAAAAATTCTCGGTAGCCATTTGTTTAGGTGTTCAGGAGTCATATGGCTTAGGGGAAGAAGCTGTTCAGAAGCCTCTTGGACATAGACTTGGCGTTACGGCATTGCTTTCCGTGTGGTAGCAGAGTGAACAGTCTATGACTAGGGTGGCTGGAGTCTTTGACAATTTTTAGGGCCTTCCTCTGACACCGCCTGGTATAGAGGTCCTGGATGGCAGGAAGCTTGGCCCCAGTGATGTACTGGGCTGTTTACACTACCCTTGCAGTCGGAGGCCAATCAGCTGCCATACCAGGCAGTGATGCAACCAGTCAGGATGCTCTCGATGGTGCAGCTGTAGAACCTTTTGAGGATCTGAAGACCCATGCCAAATCTTTTCCGTCTCCTGAGGGGGAATATGTTTTGTCTTGCCCGCTTCACGACTGTCTTGGTGTGCATGGACCATGTTAGTTTGTTGGTGATGTGGACACCAACGAACTTGAAGCTCTCAATCTGCTCTACTGCAGCCCCGCCGATGAGAATGGGGGCATGCTCGGTCCTCTTTTCCTGTAGTCCACAATCATTTCCTTTGTCTTGATCACGTTGAGGGAGAGGTTGTTGTCCTGGCACCACACGGCCAGGTCCCTGACCTCCCTATAGGCTGTCTCGTTGTTTTTGGTGGTCAGGCGTACCACCGTTGTGTCATCGGGCAAATTTTATGATGGTGTTGGAGTTGTACCTGGCCGTGCAGTCATGAGTGAGCAGGGAGAACAGGAGGGGGCTGAGCACGCACCTCTGAGGGGCTCCTGTGTTGAGGATCATTGTGGCAGATGTGTTGTTACCTACACTTACCACCCGGGGGTGGCTCGTCAGCAAGTTCAGGATCCAGTTGCAGAGGAAGGTGTTTAGTCCCACTATGGTGTTGAATGCTGAGCTGTAGTCAATGAATAGCATTCTCACATACAGTTGAAGTCAGAAGTTTACGTACACCTTAGCCAAATACATTTAAACTCAGTTTCTCACAATTTCTGACATTTAATCCTAGTAAAAATTCCCTGTATTAGGTCAGTTAGTATCACCACCTTATTTTAACAAATGTGAAATGTCAGAATAATAGTAGAGAGAATGATTTATTTCAGCTTAAATGTATTTAATCACATTCCCAGTGGGTCAGGAGTTAACATACACTCAATTAGTATTTGTTAGCATTGCCTTTAAATTGTTAAACTTGGGTCAAACATGTCGGGTAGCCTTCCACAAGCTTCCCACAATAAGTTGGGTGAATTTTGGCCCATTCCTCCTGACAGAGCTGGTGTAACTGAGCCTGGTTTATTGGCACCCTTCCTCGCATACACTTTTTCAGTTCTGACCACAAATTTTCTATGGGATTCAGGTCAGGGCTTTGTGAATACTTTTTTGTCCTTAAGCCATTTTGTATGCTTGGGGTCATTGTCCATTTGGAAGAAACATTTGCGACCAAGCTTTAGCTTCCTAACTGATGTCTCGAGATGTTGCTTAAATATATGAACGTAATTTTCCTCCCTCATGATGCCAACTATTTTGTGAAGTGCACCAGTCCCTCCTGCAAAACATGCACCCTCACAACATGATGCTGCCACCCCCATGCTTCACAGTTGGGATGGTGTTCTTCAGCTTGCAAGCCTCCCCCTTTTTCCTCCAAACATAACGATTGTCATTATGGCCAAACAGTTCTATTTTTGTTTTATCAGACCAGAGGACATTTCTCCTAAAAGTACGATCTTTGTCCCCATGTGCAGTTGCAAACCGTAGTCTGTTTTTTTTATGGCGGTTTTGGAATAGTGGCTTCTTCCTTGCTGAGCGGCCTTTCAATTTATGTCGATATAGGACTCCTTTTACTGTGGATATAGATACTTTTGTACCTGTTTCCTCCAGCATCTTCACAAGGTCCTTTGCTGTTGTTCTGGGATTGATTTGCACTTTTCACCTCAAAGTACGTTCATCTCTAGGAGACAGAACGAGTCTCCTTCCTGAGCGGTATGACCGCTGTATGGTCCCATGGTGTTTATACTTGCGTACTATTGTTTGTACAGATGAACCTGGTACCTTCAGGCATTTGGAAATTGCTCCCAAGGGTGAACCAGACTTGTGGAGGTCTACAACTTATTTTTCTGAGGTTTTGGCTGATTTCTTTTGATTTTCCCATGATGTCAAGCAAAGAGGCACTGTGTTTGAAGGTAGGCCTTGAAATACATCCACAGGTACACCTCCAATTGACTCAAAGTATGTCAATTAGGCTATCAGAAGCTTCTAAAGCCATGACATAATTTTCTGGAATTTTCCAAGCTGTTTAAAGGCGCAGTCAACTTAGTATATGTAAACTTCTGACCCACTGGAATACAGTGATACATTGAATTATAAATTAAATAATCTGTCTGTAAACAATTGTTGGAAAAACTACTTGTGTCATGCACAAAGTACAAGTCCTAACCGACTTGCCAAAACTATAGTTTATTAACAAGAAATTTGTGGAGTGGTTGAAAAATGAGTTTTAATGACTCCAACCTAAGTGTATGTAAACTTCTGACGCAACTGTAGGTGTTCCATTTGTCCAGGTGGGAAAGGACAGTGTGGAGTGCAATAGAGACCGCATCATCCATTCAAATCGGAGTGGGGTCTAGGGTTTCTGGGATAATGGTGTTGATGTGAGCCATGACCAGCGTTTCAAAGCACTTCATGGCTACAGACGTGAGTGCTACAGGTCGGTAGTCATGTAGGAAGGTTACCTCAGTGTTATTGGGCACAGGCACTATGGTTGTCTGCTTAAAACATGTTGGTATTACAGAGTCGGACAGGGAGAGGTTGAACATGCCAGTGAAGACACTTGTTAGTTGGTCAGCGCATGCTCGCAGTACACGTCCTGGTAATCCGTCTGGCCCTACGGCCTTGTGAATGTTAACCTGTCTAAAGGTCTTACATCAGATGCGGAGAGCGTGATCACACTGTCTTCGGGAACAGCTGGTGCTCTCATGCGTGTTTCAACACACTCTCACCATGAATGTATAGTACATATAAGATTTTCTGCTAGCTGTGAAGTCTGTATTGAAATGCAAATTCATTGGCAGTCCTCTTGAGGACATCACAATTTAGGCTCAGAAGGTTGATCACCTGTTTAATGATGGCTAAAATATGAAAGGGAGAGGGGATTTTGAATTGGGATTTTTATTTATAATTATATGTGGATTAATAAATAGTAACCCAACTGGGATACATTCACATTACCCACAGATCTAGCCTCAGATTACCATAACCCCAATACTGATCTGCCATCGATGATTAAAAACATCTCACCCTACCGAATTGTCTTCTGTCCAGTTACTAGGCTACCTGTTCCATATGTCCACAATCCCTCAGTATATTTGCAGCCCACACCTTCAGTCTGCCCATAGTGTCCTTTTCTAGTCCTAGGACCTACTGTATGTCTCATGCCCAGTTTAGGCTCCTAGTCTCCAGCAGTTTGTGGCCTTAGTAGTAGTTGGCTATGAGTCCCTTGCCTTGTCAGGCCCTAGGCTTCCCGCCCTGCTAGGGTTTCAGCCACCTGACTTGGGGTACCCACCATTCACTGACTCGGTGGGCCTGCTGCCTTCAGGCATGTGCACCTGTGCAGGTACCTTCCTGGATGCATGGTCCCGAGAAATTATACTACTTCTCTAGTTTTACGGCCACATGCAACTTGACTGTCCTGCTGTTGCCCACACATTTGATTATATCCCTTTCATTGTTCAGATTTCCATTGAAGGGCAGATAGGCAGAACAGCAAAAGGACCATAAGGGTGAAGTCCACCTCGAGTTAGTGTGTGTTTCTGTCGTGTTGAGAAGAGGATGCAACCATTTTCTCAAAGACCACTCCGTAGAGACAATGACAGAAAAGGTCCAAACAGTTAAATAAATGTTTCGCTCATAGTTTTTGACAAGAAAACCCACTCTTATTCTCTCTTTCTCTCTCTCTCTCCATCTTTCCACCTTGCCCTCCCTCCTTGCTAGAGTAAATCATAACCATGAAGACACTGAAAGAAATTGCTCACCTCCAATCGTCTGGCTTTGGTAGACCCCGGCCTAGACACGGCCTTCAACTCCTTCACTGGTTTGCCCACGACTACGTCCAAATCATAAAGGGTGAAATGGTGACAGTGCGAAACCCCAAGAAGAAGGTGTTTGGCTTCCACCGCTTCTTTGACAAAATAGAGGAGCATGATGGCCAATGTAACCAACTGCTACCAGACCAGGGTTTACCGTACTACCAAGTGGGAAATCTGAAAGGCCCACGGTCTAAGAACATGCCGGATTATGTCAGCCAAAACCACACGAGACAAAATGACGACAGCAACATAGACCGGATCATTATCAGCCTCAAGTCAGACCTGGTGTTGGAGAGAATCTACGTGACCCAACATGATCATCACAGAGGTGCTTTTGACCCCCAGCACACCTATCGCATCAGTAAGGGCTTGATCAGTATCATCCGTAATCTGGACCTGGATGAGCTCTTGAAAGAGACTGGATACTCTTAAGACTTTTCCCCCTGGCCAAAGGTATATAGACAGAGGCATCATACGCATAATCTGATGGTCAAAATCAAGATCTTAAAATTAATTATTTTCTTAAAAATGTATAATAGGCATTTGTGTTTGCTAGACTCACGTAAGTTGCTAACTGACCAAGATCCATTTTATTTCAGTAACTTTAACTCAAGTCTAAGGCTGGGTTTCTTCTAAGCTTTCACATGGAATTATTTTAAGACCGTCATACCAAGGATCATTTAGCTATTTAATTTGGACTTTTAGTACCCTTTTATGTATCATAATATACAGTATATACTGAAGAAAATTATAAACGCAACATGTAAATTGTTGTTCCCATGTTTTACGATGTGAAATAAAAGATCCCTGAAATTTTCCGTTTGCACGAAAAGCTTATTTCTCTCAAATGTTGTGCACACATTTGTTTACATCCCTGTTAGTGAGCATTTCTCCTTTGACAAGATAATCCACCCACCTGACAGGTGTGGCATATCAAGAAGCTGATTAAACAGCATGATCATTACACAAGTGCACCTTGTGCTGGGAACAATAAAAGGCCCCTCTAAAATGTAGAGTCAGGTGTAAAAAGTACTCAATTGTCATACTTAAAGATAACTTAATAGAAAATGACTCAAGTAAAAGTAAATGTCACCTAGTAAAATACTACTTGAGTAAGTCTAAAAGTATCTGGTTTTAAATATACTTAAGTATCAAAAGTAAATGGAATTGCTAAAATGTACTTAAGATTCAAATGTAAAAGTATAAATCATTTCAAATTCCTTCTATTAAGCAAACTAGACGGGTTTTTCTTTATTGACGGATAGCAAGGGCACACTACAACACTCAGACATAATTTAGAAATGAAGCATTTGTGTTTAGTGAGTCTGCCAGATCAGAGGCAGTAGGGATGACCAGGGATATTCTCTTGATAAGTGTGTGAACTGGAGCATTTTGCTGTCAAAATGTAACGGTACTTTTGGGGAAATGTATGGAGTAAAAAGTACATTCTTTTTTGGGGGAATGTAGTGAAGTAAAAGTTGGCAAAAAATTTAATAGCAAAGTAAAGTACAGATACCCCAAACAACAACTTAAGTAGTACTTTAAAGACTTTTTGTTTCAGTACTTTACACCACTGTTTACAGTTTTGTCACGCAACACAATGCCACAGATATCTCAAGTTTTGAGGGAGCGTGCAAATGACATATTGAGGAATGTTCGCCAGAGAATTGAATGTTAATTTCTCTGCCATAAGCTGCCTCCAACATCAATTTAGAGAATTTGGCAATAGGTCCAACAGGCCTCACAACCGCAGACCACGTGTAACCACGCCAGCCCAGGACCTCCACGTCCGGCTTCTTCACCTGCGGGATCGTCTGAGACCAGCCACCCTGACAGCTGATGATAGTAAAACAAATTCTTGCCCTCCCAGGCCCACCCATGGCTACGCGCCTGCCCAGTCATGTGAAATCCACAGATTAGGGCCTAATGAATTTATTTAAATCGACTGAGTTCCTTATATGAACTGTAACTCAGTAAAATCATTGAAATTGAAACTCTCCTCGATGAAAGGTGGATATCGATGAGGGGGGGATACTCTTCCTTTCACCTACAAATGACATCTCCTTGACCACTTATCAGTTTCCAGGTCACGGAGAAAAGAGGACTTGAGGAGAGAGGGTGGAGGACAGACATTGTTTTCCAAATGGGAAAAGACCTTTGTGTCGATTCTCCACACTTGCCCCAAAGTGTGCACTTGCACTTGGATTTCAAAGCCATGGGTTGGTGTTAGCAGTGGCTGGACAGAGTTTCCATCATTATCAAATCCATCAGGACTCTAGAGACCATAACAGAACAGTGTTCCTCAATCCATTCCCGGGGGACCCTTCTTCTTCAATGAGGTTTAATCGCGGTTGGCATCCAATAAATGTTGCATTACCGCCACCTACTAGACTGGAGTATAACTCCCTTATAATTTGCTTAATAAATAAATAATAATAAAACAAATACAAATCAAATTAACCTACCATCTAACACTACACTCACAAATAAAATAAATAAATACCATACTCCACTATTTCAATCTATTTCGTCTTCAGCCCAAGAGCCTGAAAGGATGGGACACCACCACTTAACACACCCTGTAACTCTTCTGATGTCAAATCTCGCACATCCAAATCCCTCTCTGCAGCTGCCACCACAACCTCTATTTTCTGCAAATGACATTCCATCCCTGCAGTACAGTTGATAACCATCGCAATAAATGCCAATAATCCAATCTTACTGAAACATATATTACTTGTTGGTTTATCCCTCTGTACTGGTACAGATCTACGACTCACACAACTCCTCTCAGGATCCCTTCCCCTTGACCCATCTTCCTTCCGGGGGACCATCAGAGAGTGCACATTTTTTTGTTTTAACCCACCACTACCAAAACTGTGTCTAATCAGGAACTTGAATCAATGATTGGTTAATATTTTCTTTTCTTTTTTTTCTGGAAATTACGAAATGTTTAATGTATCAATAAGATCCCTCTCACCCTTCTCTCATAGCCCTGAGAGACATGCAAGCGACCAATAATTATTTTTTCAAATAACATGAAAACATCAACATACTTTGAACAACAGCCGTGTGAGTTTCGTCAAAGTGTAGGATTTTGTTTTCCTACAATACTCTGTACTTATTACATCTGCTCCTGCCACGCCCTCTACAGCTCATCCAGTGTCTCCTTGACCTGCCTCCACTCCCCCAGTGCTCTTTCCCTCTCTCTCTGTGTGTGTGTGTGTGTGATTGTGTGGGTGGAGACAGGTGTGCTGGGGTCAGAGCAGATCCCCACCAGCTGCAACCTGTTCCATAATCAAGACCTCTACTAATACTCAGCCCTGCCACTTCCACCAGCCAGATTGTAATCTCTTCTCAGTCAGTCTATGTTTCTAGCTGATTATATGCTGTTGTGCCTGTTTTCCCTTGCCCGATGCTGTTTTCCTCTCCACTACAGTTCTGCCCACTCTGGTCGCTGTCTGTAGTCTCGTCAGCCATGCAACTCTGTCCTGGATCCCCCAATCTACGGCTCCCTTGGATTCCCCTCCGGACCTGCTTACCATGTCCCAATACCTCTCGCTCCAACCTCAGCCTCCGCACCTGGTTTCCCACAGCTCCACTGAGCTTCCCTTGGCCTGCACTCAATCTTCACCCTGTGTTTCAATAAATAACTTGGTTACCTCATCCCAATCTCCTCGTCTGAGTCTGCTCTTGGGTTCACCTGTTACGCGTCACCGTACTGTTTGATCATTACATAAAATCCAACCTTATTTTGGAATGTTATACAAACGTAAATAAATCACACATATATTTATCTGAAATATACAACATGAATGATCCAGAGTTACTTTGGCCTTTGTCCTTTTCCTGCCAATCTCCTGACAGAAGATCTGTCTTAATTTTATTTCCTTTTTTCTAATTCCTCCTGTTTTCTTTATTTGTGGATGTTCAATATATGACTTTCAAGGTTCAATTTGTTCAAAATATCCTGCAGTCACCACAGCCAAATGGTTTCTCTCCAGTACTTGTATGTCTGCACGTGCGTAAGGCTCCTCGAGTCCGAAGCTTTCCCTCAGTCACCACAGCTAAATGGTTTCTCTCCAGTACTTGTATGTCTGCACATGCGTAAGGCTCCTCGAGTCCGAAGCTTTTCCCTCAGACACCACAGCTAAATGGTGTCTCTCCCGTGTGAGTCAGTAAATGTTTGGTTATGTTTCTCTTCCTGTTGAAGCTTGTGGCCGTATGGAAATAAATGAGGGAGCAGCGACACAACATCCATGTGGAGAACATGGCCTCCCCAGTAAAATCAATCTGCTCCATGTGTGGGATCGAGCCAGAGATGGTGGGGCTGAGATAATATTTTTCTCTGACTGTGTGGTGTCCCTCTCTCTCTCTCTGTCTCTCTGAATCATATTTCCACCCACAACGTACTTATTTTCACCAGGTCACACTTTTTAACCATCACTAAATCATTGAAACCAAGGCCAAACTCTAAACCAATTATCTTCCTCTTTAGGACGGTCAATTTAAAAGGAGCCTTCCATTTGCTTTCGAATGACACTGGATGCGGAGAGATGGCCATAAGTGTTCTCTCCACAGTAGACTTCTGGGGGTATTTGATGAAGTAATTATGCAGCTCAATATTTGGAAGGTGTTCCTAATGTCTGGTATACTCAGTGTATAACCCTTGATTATGGCTTGTGCCTTAATTGTAGTAGCATCACTGTGTTATGCTATCGTAACTAAAGCAATAAGAGACTATTTTGGGATAGTTTTTGTTGTCATGGGAGGCTTTTAAAACAAATTATGTGGCTGGCCACCCCCTTTACTCGGAAGGCATGGTTTTGCTGATTTTAAAAGTGAACAAGGCAGTTTCAGTAAGAGATTGTCCTCAAACAACTCATTTCAAGGTGGAATCATTGAAAGAGAAAACCTAAAACCTCAGTTTTGAGTTACAGCAGCTGACAATCTGCGGCGGATGTTGTTTATTTAAAGCATAACGCACCAATCCACTCAGCGGCCTTGGAGTTAGTGTCGGCCATGAGACTGGAAGGTTGAGTTCGATCCCCAGTTTATTCATACCAAAGATTCTAAAAAGTGGGACCAAATGTATCTCTGCCTGAAACACCCGCATTAAGCAGATGGATTCGGGGTAAGGCATTGTGATAGACTAGCTTCCTGTCCAGGGGGTATACTACTGAAACAGGAAATAGGCTTCTGTCTTATGGGCTGTTATGACAGGGACAAGGCATATTATAATGCACCTAGAGGTAATGTTACTTCCCATACATTTTTCACCAAACCTACACTTCTTAAGCTTGTTGATTATCTTTATTACGTGAAATGCAACATTTTCAACGTTATTGACACCAATTGATGGTGAAACTGAGTTCCCGGCTGCGGATTGTGCCGTTACGCATCACAGATACGTCAAAGAAAACAATTGATATTTGCAGTGAGAAATGTGTAGCTTTTGCTCCATTTTGTGAACAGTTTATTTGTGTATTTTCAATGGAACTTTTTCGAACTATTTTTCTTCTTTCAGGCCGAGTTCATGATGTGCAAGTAGAGCTCTACCAGTGTGAGCCGGAAGCAGTCAATGGTCAGGTACATGAGCCGGAAGCAGTGTCATTGGTCAGGTACATGAGCCGGAAGCAGTGTCATTGGTCAGGTACATGCTCTGGAAGCAGTGTCATTGGTCAGGTACATGCTCTGGAAGCAGTGTCATTGGTCAGGTACATGCTCTGGAAGCAGTGTCATTGGTCAG
The DNA here is from genome assembly GCF_034236695.1 of Oncorhynchus nerka. Lineage (NCBI taxonomy): Eukaryota > Metazoa > Chordata > Actinopteri > Salmoniformes > Salmonidae > Oncorhynchus > Oncorhynchus nerka. The sequence continues at coordinate 63,749,613 of NC_088406.1, forward strand.
GTACATGCTCTGGAAGCAGTGTCATTGGTCAGGTACATGCTCTGGAAGCAGTGTCATTGGTCAGGTACATGCTCTGGAAGCAGTGTCATTGGTCAGGTACATGCTCTGGAAGCAGTGTCATTGGTCAGGTACATGCTCTGGAAGCAGTGTCATTGGTCAGGTACATGCTCTGGAAGCAGTGTCATTGGTCAAGTACATGCTCTGGAAGCAGTGTCATTGGTCAGGTACATGCTCTGGAAGCAGTGTCATTGGTCAGGTACATGCTCTGGAAGCAGTGTCATTGGTCAGGTACATGCTCTGGAAGCAGTGTCATTGGTCAGGTACATGCTCTGGAAGCAGTGTCATTGGTCAGGTACATGCTCTGGAAGCAGTGTCATTGGTCAAGTACATGCTCTGGAAGCAGTGTCATTGGTCAGGTACATGCTCTGGAAGCAGTGTCATTGGTCAGGTACATGCTCTGGAAGCAGTGTCATTGGTCAGGTACATGCTCTGGAAGCAGTGTCATTGGTCAGGTACATGCTCTGGAAGCAGTGTCATTGGTCAGGTACATACTCTGGAAGCAGTGTCATTGGTCAGGTACATGCTCTGGAAGCAGTGTCATTGGTCAGGTACATTCTCTGGAAGCAGTGTCATTGGTCAGGTACATGCTCTGGAAGCAGTGTCATTGGTCAGGTACATGCTCTGGAAGCAGTGTCATTGGTCAGGTACATGCTCTGGAAGCAGTGTCATTGGTCAGGTACATGCTCTGGAAGCAGTGTCATTGGTCAGGTACATACTCTGGAAGCAGTGTCATTGGTCAGGTACATGCTCTGGAAGCAGTGTCATTGGTCAGGTACATTCTCTGGAAGCAGTGTCATTGGTCAGGTACATGCTCTGGAAGCAGTGTCATTGGTCAGGTACATGCTCTGGAAGCAGTGTCATTGGTCAGGTACATGCTCTGGAAGCAGTGTCATTGGTCAGGTACATGAGCCGGAAGCAGTGTCGAAATTAAATATGAATTACATAGTATACTGTTAATTTGACACACTATGCTGTTTTTACTTAGACAATTGTCTATTATGTTATGTTAGTATTTTTACTGATACAAGCTTGTCGTGTGACTTAGTCATAAGTCTGGATGTACAGATAAGAGCCCTTTGGGACACGACTGCAGTTTGTGACATTCTGTTTTAACAACCGACAAGAGTTCAGATGTGTGGACACATGCTGGACGGAACAGACAACGGTGGCAACGTCAACTATCTTAATCTGCGTAGACAAAACTGTTGTTTGAAAGAATCTGCAGTCTCTCTTCCCGTAGAATTTCTCTGACGTACTCTTACTTTTACATACAACCCCCTTTAAAAAAATATCCATCAGGATATTTTATAGAAAAACATATGATATTTTTGGGACAAAAAAAGGATTATTGTGGAAAGACGCATCATGAAATGGAGAGAGTAATTCTCGACATGTCACATCAGATTGTAGGACTACATTTTTGACGTTGGAATACACGTTAATCTGAGAATACATACCTTTCCCCTTCAGCACCTCTTCGCAAAACAAGTTTTTAGAAAGACACACTGCGCTTATAACCAGCAGCTTTGCACATTTGGGTGTTGCAGGAGGCGTTAGGTAAACGCCCATAGTTACCAATCCCAGTTGTGTAATTTGAAAGGAAAGCATTGTCATTCGATGTAGCTCAACTAAAAACATTCAAGCATAACACTGTCTAACTTCTGTGTTGATAAAATGCTGTTTATAGTCCTGGAATTAAACATGATTTTACACTGTTGCCTTATTCTGCGAAACAGGTTCTTCGTTGTCACACTGACACATGAATGAATGATTCAGGGCAGACAATGCAAAATATGTTGTTTGCATTACCTTCCCTGAGGCATTGATTCTCTCATGTGTCCGTGTGACAACGAAGAACCTGTTAGTACAGTTTGTCCTCTTTCAGGTCAAGTTTTGTGACTGTGTGACATGGAAATGGCACAAGGTTTTAAATGATTGAAACAAAAGGTTGGCATTCAGCATTCAGCATTCCATGTACCTCTTACGTCAGAGACATCTCTGAATCTAAAGAATATGTGGCATTGAAAGTATGACTCATGTCTTAAATACTGAGTTGATTCTAAATTCATGTGTATATATTGACATACCGGGGACTCTCTCCTAGAGGGGATTAATGAAAAATACAAACCACACAGTGTGGTCGCTTTACAATTATTACAAGATTTGGAAAGGGTGGCATGCTGCTCATCGTTTTCAGCATTCAATGAAATGTATTGTGATTACCGGCTTGAATTTCATTTTGGACAGTTGAACGCAAACCATTTCAATTCATGCATTGGAATTATTTTCAGATCCAATTAACAGATTGGAGTTTGTATATTGTGTTACTAAGCATACTGATAAATTGTTGGCAAAAAAAAAAAAAAACATTTTTACAAAATAACATTAGGAGATTATAGTGTTAAATAGCCGTGGCTTTTTGCCCATGGAACTTTGGGGAGTGGTTAGGACACATCTACATTCTGCATATAAACAACTCGGCAGGCTAAAAGTGAAACTAATGCTATACAATTGTAACTCCATAGCAGCCCAGCATATTACCACTTCACAAACATTGAATATACTTAATTCAAAATAGGTAAGTTGTTCATTTATTAAATATGTATTTGCATTCAATGTACAATTTATAAACACGTCTTCTGCATAATGATGGACATAAGGAAGTAAGCTGGTTGGTTACAGAAATTCTTAGTTGTTGTATTAGACTAGTTGGACAAGACATTCAAGGTTTGCTCAAAGACGGTATCTTGCAATGAGGCTTGACTGATTTAAGACAACAATGTAGGCCTAAATGTTTTCGAATTGTTTTACAAGCACGCCTTACCAGATTTTTCTTTTGTTAAGTTCCTTAAATGTGCTGATAATGTACCAAAGCCAAGCCACTATCCTTCAACGTTCCCAGGGAAGGATGTTTGCTAAAAAACCATAGGACAACAACACTCTCACCATGCTTTATGATTCTTAGAACGTTTTGTACGAGCTGAGAAGTCTGTATTGAAATGCAAAGTCCTCTTGAGGACACATTTCAGGCTCAGAAGGTTGATCACGGGATCACCTGTTTAATGATGGTTAAAATATGAAAGGGATTTTGCATTGGGACTTTTATTTATAATTATATGTGGATTCATAAATAGTAACCCAACTGGGATACATTCACATTACCCACAGATCTAGCCTCAGATTACCATAACCCCAATACTGATCTGCCATCGATGATGAAAAACATCTCACCCTATCGGATTGTCTTCTGTCCAGTTACTAGGCTACCTGTTCCATAGGTCCACAGTCCCTCGTTCGATTTGAAGAAAGTTAGCAAGGCATTTCACTGTACTTGTGCATGTGACAATAAAACTTGAAACACATCCCATAGTGTCCTGTTCTAGTCCTAGGCCCTACTGTATGTCTCATGCCCAGTTAGGCTCCTAGTCTCCAGCAGTTTGTGGCCTTAGTAGTAGCTGGCTATGAGTCCCCTGCCTTGTGAGGCCCTAGGCCTCCTGTCCTGCTAGGGTCTCAACCACCTGACTTGGGGTACCCACCATTTTCTGAACCGGTGGGCCTGCTGCCTTCAGGCGTGTATACCTAAGCCGGTACCCTCCTGGCCTCTATGAATGGTCACGAGAAATTACACTGCTCCTCTAGTTTTACAGTCAGATGCAACTTGACTGTCCTGCCTTTGCAGACACCTTTTTATTGTTCAGATTTACATAGAAGGGCAGATAGTCAGAACAGGAAAAGGACCATAAGGGTGAAGTCCACCTGTAGTTAGTGTGTGTTTCTGTCGTGTTGAGAAGAGGATGCAACCCATTTTCTCAAGGACCACTCTGTAGAGACAATGACAGAAAAGTGTGTGTCCTCTTTCACTTAGAACAGTTCAATAAATGTTTTGCTAGCACTCTTTGACAATCAAAACCCACTCTTATTCTCTCTCCATCTTTCCACCTTTTCTACCTTGCCCTCCCTCCTTTCTAGAGAACATCATAACAATGGAGACACTGAACGAAATTGATCACCTCAAAACGTCTGGCTTTGGTAGACCCCGGCCCAGACACGGCCTTCAACTCCTTCACTGGTTCTCCCATGAATATGTCACATTCAACAACGACAGCGAGATGGTGACAGTGCGCAACCCTAAGAAGAAGGCGTTTGGCTTCCACCGCTTCTTTGACAACATAGAGGAGCATGATGGCCAATGTAACCAACTGCTACCAGACCAGGACTTACCGTACTACGAAGTGGGAAATCTGAATGCTGCAAAGTCTGAGAACCTACCGCATGATGTCCGCAAAAACCACACAGGACACAATAACGACAGCAACATAGACCGGATCATTATCAGCCTCCAGTCAGACCGTGTGTTGGACAGAATCTACGTGACCCAACATGATCATCACAGAGGTGCTTTTGACCCCCAGCACACCTATCGCATCAGTAAGGGGTTGATCAGTATCATCCGTAATCTGGACCTGGATGATCTCCTGGAGCAGACTGGATACTCACTTCCTTGTCCTTCCTCCATGGACACACTTAACGAAATGAGACACCTCGAGTCATCTGGCTTTGGTACACCTCCACCTAGACACGGCCTCCATCTCCTTCACTGGTTCACCCACAACTACATCAAATTCAACAAAAAGGGTGAAATGTTGACAGTGAGCAACCCTGAGAAGAAGGTGTTTGGCTTCCACCGCTTCTTCGACAAAATAGAGGAGCATGATGGCCAATGTAACCAACTGCTACCAGACCAGGGATTACCGTACTACGAAGTGGGCAATCTCCATGCCCCTGGGTCTAGGAACATACCGCGTTATGTCCGCAAAAACTACACAGGACACAATGACGACAGCAACATCGACCGGATCATTATCAGCATGCAGTCAGACCGTGTGTTGGGCAGAATCTACGTGACCCAACATGATCATCACAGAGGTGCTTTTGACCCCCAGCGCACCTATCGCATCAGTAAGGGGTTGATCAGTATCATCCGTAATCTGGAGCTGGATGAGCTCCTGGAGCAGACTGGATAGTCTTAAGACGTTTCCCACTTGGCCAATGCGCATTTCGACAGAGGCATCATACACATAATTATTCTTTAACCTCATTTCTAATGGTCAAATCCAAGATCTCTAACCGAATGATTTATTTTCTTACAAATGTATACTAGACATGGGTATGACATCGTGTCTTCGATATTCCCCATACATGATGTATTGTAGGAAATTGTGAATGTTTTTATTTAGATAAAGGGCCTTGTTTTCAGATGTTTCACATCCTGCCACATTTTTTTGTTATTTTTCCCCAACCATTTCACCTGTGTGGTGGAATTGCTACCTTTAACTAATAATGAGGAGAGGCAAAGTCAACAATCAATCAAGGTATTACTTTGATTAAAAACGTATTATAATCAGGAGGCTGGTCACACCACCCACGCAGGTGAAATGGAGTGGGAGCCTCCTGTACAAAGAGTACAGGAACATTTATATAGTCAAACTACCCCGAACAAGCATCTGCAAAACACGTGATCCTACGTATGTGTTTGTGTGTGTGAGGGGAGGAAACCGGGTGAAAAGGTTGCCTCAGTCTTTCGCAACTGAGAGAAGACAACAGGAGCCAGAATGACAGGGAGTCACTCCAGATATACTTCCTCTATGTATGGTCGTACTGGCCACACACACACACACAGACACACACAAAACATGAATATTTGGCCCAGAAACAGGCTCCAAATAGATTAATAGCTTTATCACTGGTGTGCAGAATATAACATGTTCCTCTGTCTCCAGTTAAGATAAAAGGAACCAGTTAGTTTCTGTCAGATCTTGGCTGAGCGCCCAGGTATCATGGGGTCATTCTACACACACAGAACAGTTAGATCGGGCCTCTTATTAATACACACGCACACTTTTCTATCTTATATGAGTTACTTTCTTTAACTATCTCAAGCCCAATGCCTAGGCTTAAAGAAGGATATTTTAGTACACAAGCATTAGTAAGGTTCAACAGAAAATGCCCTCACACCTGCAATAGTTATTGCCACACTAGTCGGAACTAGGAAACTGTAGTTATACACGTGCTGCCAGTAATCATTGTAGCATGTAAATCTTAGTGGGGAAAACAAAAAATGTTTTCGTAGATGCATGCCAGCAAAGCCACTACACAACACTAAACAATACATTAATTGCACTATAACGGTGAAAACGGTGACCGCAACTGTTTGGGCCCTACATAAAGCTGTCTCACCAGCAGTCCCAACACAATACCACTGCTACACCTGGCTATCAGCGGAGCCTTGTCTGGCAGCGAAACAGTTAATTCAGCCTCATTTACAGACTTAAAAAAAACATAGCTGATATGGCTGACTTGCTTAAACAAATGTGGTTTCTACTGACAATTGAGATGTACAAACTATGGCATAAGGGGACGACAAGCGGATGAAAGGGAATCTGTAACTTCGATTCAGACATTAATGAGCGAGCTAGGATGGACGTAGTCAATACAACTATTTGTTCAGCACTTTTGAAATGTACAGCGACAGAATCCAGAACATGGGCCCTTATTGCAGTAATCTCCCTGTACACCAAGTCAGAACCGTAGGATAAATAAAGACAGCTTATAAGCAGACAATGAAAGCTCTTACAATATTTTATGATGACATTTTTCAAAAACAGGCTATAGGCTACGTGTGCACCACCAAGCCAGAACAGTAGGCTAAATTATGAACAGCTTACTACACAACATACACTTAGTATTACTTTCTCTGGAACAGGAAGGTGGCGCGGTGGTCCTTCGTGGGTAAATTTTGTCATCAAAGTCTGGCATTCTCTGAATGTATGGTGCTTTCAGACAACTGGGGGAAAAACAAATCTGAATCATTACGCCAGTGATCTTCAGGTTGGAGCTCTCTAAAGAGGCCCAAGTTCCCGACTTGGAATTCCAGGTTTAATGACCGTTCAAAACGTATTTTCCCTGTAGGAGCTCGTTTTCCCAGTTGTCTTGAACTCACCGAAGTCTGACATTTCCCAGTTCTGAATTTCCAGTTGTTTGATTGCGGCAGACGTCATGCTGGACAGCAAGGCCCATGTTGAATGTTTATCCTTTTAAGCTTGGAAAAGAAACCCTTAAACTGAGACTTGGACTACACACCCACTACACTGAGTAGCAGGCTTGTGATTGCTTTGCAGTTAGCCACTGATTCCTTCCAAACCACTTATTGTTGAATTTTTCTAATTCCAACTTGTTGTGTAATGTTAATGTCCAATGGCCGATGAGCACCGATAAGTTTTAACTAAAATTTCTCTTCTCATATGACAAGGATTGAAAAGGATTTTCAAGTCGATTATTGACTTGATTCATGATGATGACTGCTAGCTTGCTACTAAGATCTTGAAAGTATGATGTTGTCATGATCAGTCCAATCAAAGCTATGGTAGAGATAACAGGATTTGACGTCATTTTATCTGTGGCCCATGACCTTGAGCCTTCTTGGATGGGCAACTATAATGTAACTCTATGGCAGCATCGAAGGGGCTTGAATTTTCAAGCTCTCCCCGTATATTTTGCTGTGATGTGTTGTCCCCATGAGTGACAGAACACCGAGCCAATCAAGGCCGAAACTAGAGAACATTTTCCGCTGGCTGCCCCACCACCACAGACTGCACTGAGCTAGGCTGAAACACCTGCATTTTGGAGCTGCCTTGCTCAAGAAAGCAAAAAAAGAGACCATTTTTGTATGCGGATTTATTAACAATTAATTTTATTTACATTGTTTGCAAACTGATATGTGACACGTATCAATGCCAAAATAACATGCAAAACAGCATGTTATCACATGCATGCTAAACAGGTGGGTCTCAAAACAGGTGGTTCTCTGCACCACCTGCCCTGTATGACGGGTTGCCCCTGCGTGCTGCATTCAAAAAAATTAGCAAGTCAGAAATGTCTGAGTTTCCTAGTTCCGACAAGCACGTGAACACGGCATAAGTGTGTGTGTGTGGAGGGATAAATGTTTCTAATAAAATAATTGATGAGTTAATGAGTTGTTTTTTATTTAAAATGTTTAGTACAAAATGTTGAATGTATCAATAACAGTCTCAAAACATTCCAAAACCAATGACCGGGAAATTTTGGTTTCTAACGTGAAAACATCAACACCACACTTTGAACAACAGCCTATACTGTACTGTGTGACCATTATATCATTATTCAAATTAAATAAAAAACGTATTTACATAGAATAATGTTTTACAAAAGTAAATAAATTATCCATTTATCTGAAACCTGGGTCGTTCCCACCAATTAGGTGCCTTTTAAGTAGTGTAACCTAATTTGAAAACTCACATGTTCAACTTAGACTTTAAGGAGTTAAGGGGCCCCGGTGGAAGTCACACAACCAGTGCTGGACATGGAGCCAACATGGAGAACCTAACTTGCTATTTATCGAACTTTTCTATCTCTGCAATTTTGTGTTTGCCAAACTCACGGAAGTTTCTTGCTGACCAAGATCTGTTTTATTTCAGTAACTGTAACTAAAGTCTAAGGGCCCGGGACTGGGTTTCTACTAAGCTAACATATGGAATTCTTTTAAGATGTTCATACCAAGGATCATTTAGCTATTTCATTTTTATGTATCAAAATATATTTAGGAAATTATTTGATGAAACATTGAATTTGGCCTTACTGCTATTAGCCCATAGAAACACATGAATGAACAGATTCTGACATGGAAAAACAGTCAAAAATAAATCTAAAGGAGTTATGTATTTGAAGTGTCTGTGCTATATCTGAGAGAGATAAGAAAACTCATAAAAAAAAAACAATAATTAGTGTAATTACCCGTATACCTTTCACGTGGAAATGCCTTATTCACTTCCATTCGTTTTTTCATCCCGGTACAGGGACACCTTCAGATGAGTCCCATGACTCCTTGTGGGGTTGTAGAGCAAAACACCATCATGCTCATGAGAGTCTTATCTTTCCAAACAGGGATCATATGAGTTGGGACGCTACAGATGTTTTCGTGAGAAGAAAGATTTTCGGGATGTTTTCTGGTCTGACAAACCCCGCTGAAGCTCTGCCACCTTCCACCACAGACGTGGAAGGCCGACATCGGAGGATGGGATAGATTGAGACGCAGCCCGTGCCAAAAAAATACACATCTCATGCTGAAGCAGACAGATTTTGATGGGGATGAAAAAAATAACAATAACACTTTTCCCATCTCAAGATGTTAAATAAAAAACAATATGATAGTGACTATTAAGTGCCAAATGAGGTAACAGGGGTGACACATTCATCTTAAATCAGCCATAAATCCCCTTGTGATGCTTTTACACTATGATTTGACTATTAGATGTTAATTTGACTATTAGATGAAAAAAATATAGTTACACCATATTAAAACAAGAGTTCAGCTCACGTAACAGGGTTGACCTTAAAATGAGGGACAGGTGTGTGTGTGTGTGGGGGGGGAGGGTTCCTTAGAGTGAATCACTAATAAAAAAAAATTCTGAGGTCTTGGATGAATTATTTTGATTTTCCCGTGATGTCAAGCAGAGGCACAGAGTTTGAAGGTAGGCCTTGAAATACATCCACATATACACCTCCAATTGACTCAAATTATGTCAATTAGCCTATCAAAATCTTCTAAAGCCATGACATCATTTTCTGGAATTTTCCAATATGTTTAAAGGCACAGTCAACTTAGTGTATGTAAACTTCTGACCCACTGGAATTGCGATACAGTGAATTAAAAGTGAAACAATCTGTCTGTAAACAATTGTTGGAAAAATTACTTGTGTCATGCACAAAATAGATGTCCTAACCGACTTGCCAAAACTATAGTTTGTAAACAAGAAATTCCTGGAGTGGTTGAAAAATGAGCTTTAATGACTGTAACCTAACTGTATGTAAACATCTGACTTCAACTGTATGTCAAAATGCTGAATTCTCGCAATGTAGCAAGTCTTTCTCCATATTAAAAAATCTGATTTATTGAATTTTCCATGTGATCTATGATATATTACAGGGCACGTAATTTTATGTAACAGGCTTAACAATTCAATATTCATGCACAAAATCTACTTAAAATATCAAAGGGACGCAAAAGGCACTAATTTCATGGAACGACACACCTACAAGATGAATGATCCAGAGTTGATTTGCTTTCTTAACAGTCTTGTCCATATCCTGCTTCTTATTCTCATATCCTGACAGAAGATCTTGGTGTTTTAATTGTCTTTCTTCTTTCCACTATCTTCCTGTTTTCTTTCTTTGTGGATGAACAGCATATGCCTGTTGAGGTTAACCTTGTAATTGAAGCTTTTTCCACATTCTCCACATTTAAATGGTTTCTCTTCCATGTGAATCATTATATGTTTGGTTAAGTCACTCTTTTGCTTGAAGCTTTTCCCACAGTCACCACAGGTAAATGGTTTCTCCTCCGTGTGAGTCAGTAAATGAGAAGTTAGGTTCCTCTTCCTGTTGAAGCTTTTCCCGCAGTCACCACAGCTAAATGGTTTTTCTCCTGTATGATTCTGTATATGATCAATGAGGGTCTCCTTGCGATTGAAGCCTTTCCCACAAAATCCACAATTAAATGGTTTTTCTCCCGTGTGAATCATTTTATGTCTGTTCAGAGTCTGCCTGCGAGTGAAACTTTTCCCGCAGTCACCACAACAAAATGGTTTCTCCCCTTTCATCTTTCCATTTTCATTCTGTTTTCTTTCTTTGTGGACAAGCAGTATATGCCTGTTAAGGCCAACCTTGTGATTGAAGTTTTTTCCACAGTCACCGCAATTAAAAAGTTTATCTTCTGTGTGAATCACTATATGTTTGGTTAGTTCTCCCTTCAGCTGAAATCGGTTCCCACAGTCTCCACAGCTAAATGGTTTCGCCTCTGAATGAATCCTCGAGTGCATCTTCAGTCGGCCAACCTGAGTGAAGCATTTGCCACAGTCAAGGCAGCAATGGTTTTTTTTAGACGTGGTGCTGATTTTTTTAGATTTCCTCAAAGGTTTGAGATCCAACAGTTTAGAGTCACTCCCTCTGTCCTCCACAGTCTGGGTCTGGGGAATATCACATTCACTATTCACACAAGGAGGAGCGAATATGAACTCTATGATGTCAGCCTCCTGTTCCTTCTGCTGCCCTACCTCGTGACTGGTCCTGATTTCCTTCTGCTCCTCTTTAATCTGTGTGGGCGCTGTGCCCTCCTGTCCCAGACTGGGGCTCCAATCCTGCGCACAGTGCTGCTGCTCAGGTGTAACCTCCTCATCGGAGACAGCGAGAGAGAACTGGGGGGAGTTTATTTTACTAAGTTTTATCTCCGGTGTGATCCGCAGCAGTCTCTGAAGCCGGTAATTCTCCTGTTTAGAACGGGAAATCTCCTCCTTGTACCCCTCTACCATTTTCTCTACTACGTCAAAAATCTCCACTGCAGCCACCATTAAACGCTCACTAACAAACACACTCAATGACTGTAGTTTAGACATTTTTAGAGAACTGAGAGTTCGGTATTCAGTTCACTGCATCTAAACCCACGCAAAGAATATGCCTGGTGCAAAATCTAAACAATCTTCCCTCAAATTCTACTTCCGTGTTGTTTTCTTCTTTTGTTTGTCAGCGGTTGGCTTGTCCCAAAAAAGACAACAGCGCCCCTAGCTGTTATATAATAATGGAATTTATACAATGGGTGGTTCTAATTCTGAATGCTGGTTAAAACCGCGTTCCAGCCGGTGTCTATTCCACAAAATAAATATATGATGTTAAAATGCCTATGTACTCTGTTCCATCTGATTGAGCAATCCACTGTTTCATCAGCCCAGCTAAGCAATTTATAAACTTGATCTCCGCTATAAAAAGCATCTAGACATTATCTCACATTTCTTTTAGACTAACATTTTGTTTTAAACTGCAGAGATTTGTATAAACCTTTCTGTCTGTCTCTCCGACATTTGCAACATTGAATATTGAAACAAATTCGATCTCCAGCTGTCTTATAGTAATGTATGTGTTGGGAGTCGGGACAAGACAGACAGGAAGCGTTTCTCAGCCAGTCGAAATCATGAATCAGCTGTTATCATTTTTATGGATTTACACATAGAAATGTCAATTGAAAAAAGGTCAAATGATACGAATGTCATCTAGTTTTAACCGAACCGATAGAATGATTGACCAGCCGGCTTCGATAGCAACCCTAGATTTGTGTCGGGACTATATCTCGTGGAAGGATCAAATAGTATGAATAAATTAATCAAAATAATATTGATAATGAAAATATGTCAATCATTATTTTAATATGTTGGTAACCTGTTGTTTGGAGGATATATTGGCACGGTTGGCCGGCCCTCGACTTCATCTCGTGCCTAACAACACCAGTGCCAATATATCCTCCAAACACGGGCTTCGAGGGCAATATCACTTAAATATCCAGTATGCAGTAACAGATAAGATGAAACATTATGAGGCTGTAGAGATGCCGTTGAAATACAAACTATTGGGAATTTTAAAAGTCTGTACGTCAAACCAGATGGGTTATTGAGATGAGAATTAACATCCTTTACAGGAAATGCACTGGGGTAATAATAACCAGAGTTTATTATCTTGAGATATTGAAGAATCCTAGTACCTGGCTCTGCAACGTTCCACTCCGTGTACTCCGTCTTTGGCATATTACATGGGGTACAAGGATAGCCGAACAGAGAATGGCAAGCAAGCTAGAAAAATCTCACACATGCTGATGAAAAACAAAATAATTATGACTTCGTTAGATTAAGAAAGCAACGGTTACACCTACGTGCCACAGAACCATAAGGAGAAAACGTAATCGATCCTGTCTGCTTCATGGTTAGCCCATTTCTGTGTAAATCAACAGATACTGTGGAAAACAATGGGTCATTAAAATGACTGGTTGATCAAAGTAAAGGAATTAAATCTGGAAAGGAGTGTGGATTGTTGGTACATGAGTGCACATTTTAGTTTTAGCTCTGCACTATCACACGTGTTTCTAATCAAGTACATGATACGTGGTTAATTAGTTGATTTTATTCGTTATTAATAACATCAGTTCAACATTCTCTCATCACCCCTGAGATATATTCCAAAACCAATGACCATGAATTCTCGTTTCTAAAAACGTGAAAATATCAACATAACAGCTGCGTGACTTTCCTCAGAGCAGGACTGGTTTCCCACAATACTCTGCACTGTTTGATAATTATATTGTCATTCAAATCAAATAATACTTTATTTACATAGAACGTTTTACAAAAGTAAATATCTGAAACCTACATGAAGGATGTGGAGTTCCTTTGCTTTCCTAACAGTGTTGTCCATATCCTGCCTTCTTATGCTTAAACCTATTCCCCTTCAGGAGACTGAAAAGATTTGGCATGGGTCCTCAGATCCTCAAAAGGTTCTACAGCTGCACCACCGAGAGCATCCTGACTGGTTGCATCACCGCCTGGTATGGCAACTGCTCGGCCTCTGATTGCAAGAATCTACAGAGGGTAGTTCGTACGGCCCAGTACATCATTGGGGCCAAGCTTCCTGCCATCCAGGACCTCTATACCAGTATACCAAAAATTGTCAAAGACTCCAGTCACCCTAGTCATAGACTGTTCTCTATGCTACCGCATGGTACCGGAGCACCAAGTCTAGGTCCAAGAAGCTTCTAAACAGCTTCTACCCCCAAGCCATAAGATTACTGAACATCTAATCAAATGGCTACCCAGACTATTTGCATTGCCCCCCCCCCTCTCTTTTACACGGCTGCTACTCTCTGTTATTATCTATGCACAAGTCACTTTAATAACTCGACCCACATGTAAATATATTACCTCAATTACCTCGACTAACCGGCACATTGACTCTGTACTGACACACAATTAATCTTCTCCTTTCCCCCTTCTGATGACCAGGTGGCGAATCGCATCTCTGCATGTCTGGCAGACATATCAGTGTGGATGACGGATCACCACCTCAAGCTGAACCTCGTCAAGACGGAGCTGCTCTTCCTCCCGGGAAGGACTGCCCATTCCATGATCTCGCCATCACGGTTGACAACTCCATTGTGTCCTCCTCCCAGAGCGCTAAGAACCTTGGCGTGATCCTGGACAACACCCTGTCGTTCTCAACTAACATCAAGGCGGTGGCCCGTTCTTGTAGGTTCATGCTCTACAACATCCGCAGAGTACGACCCTGCCTCACACAGGAAGCAGCGCAGGTCCTAATCCAGGCACTTGTCATCTCCCGTCTGGATTACTGCAACTCGCTGTTGGCTGGGCTCCCTGCCTGTGCCATTAAACCCTACAACTCATCCAGAACGCCGCAGCCCGTCTGGTGTTCAACCTTCCCAAGTTCTCTCACGTCACCCCGCTCCTCCGCTCTCTCCACTGGCTTCCAGTTGAAGCTCGCATCCGCTACAAGACCATGGTGCTTGCCTACGGAGCTGTGAGGGGAACGGCACCTCAGTACCTCCAGGCTCTGATCAGGCCCTACACCCAAACAAGGGCACTGCGTTCATCCACCTCTGGCCTGCTCGCCTCCCTACCACTGAGGAAGTACAGTTCCCGCGCAGCCCAGTCAAAACTGTTCGCTGCTCTGGCCCCCCAATGGTGGAACAAACTCCCTCACGACGCCAGGACAGCGGAGTCAATCACCACCTTCCGGAGACACCTGAAACCCCACCTCTTTCAGGAATACCTAGGATAGGATAAAGTAATCCTTCTCACCCCCCTTAAAATATTTAGATGCACTATTGTAAAGTGGCTGTTCCACTGGATGTCTTAAGGTGAACGCACCAATTTGTAAGTCGCTCTGGATAAGAGCGTCTGCTAAATGACTTAAATGTAATGTAAATGTAATGTACCGGTACCCCGTATATAGCCTCGCTCTTGTTATTTTACTGCTGATCTTTAATTATTTGTTACTTTTATTTATTTGTATTTTTATTAAAACTGCATTGTTGGTTAAGGGCTTGTAAGTAAGCATTTCACTGTAAGGTCTACTACACCTGTTGTGTTCGGGGCATGTGACAAAATGTGATTTGATTTGATCTCGGCGATTCTATAGTAACGTCAACCTGAGTTAAAAGGAAATTTGACATTTCCAAATAAAACCATGGTTTCACCCGTGGAAGTTCAGATCCTTTCCTTGACACACCCACCCAAGGGGTTCAATAGAAACAGCAATCAAAAGTTGCATTGATGTTATTTGTCCATTCTGTGAGACATTTTTGTTTCTGACCTTGTGTGCAAATGTCACACCCATAACACTGGAATTGCTCCTCTGTCTCAACTGTCTTTCTTCTTTCCATTTTTGTCCAGGTTTTCTTTCTTTGTAGATGTTCATGGTCTTGGCTCAATTTGTTTCTAAAGCTTTTCCTGCAATTACTCTCCTGTGTGTTAAGAATAACCTTGGCCTGTTAAGAGTAACCTTTTCAGTTAAGCTTGTCTCACAGTCACCACAGCTAAAGGGTTTCTCTCCTGTATGAGTCCATATGGGCCTCTTCAGGGGCCCCTTAAGATTGACAATTTTTCCCCCACTGAGGTTTCTTTTAGACGTGGTGCTGGGTTTCTTCAATGGAGGTTTTGGAACCCAACGGTGGGCTGATGTCAAGTCCTACTGGGTCTCTGCTTGCGGCTGATCTGTGGCTGGGGGCACAAGAAAACATGAGTAATGTTCAGAGAATGTCATTTAAAAACATACTCGTTCCGTTCTCAGGATGAACAAAACTCTCTCTATCTCGTTAAAGTGCCCACTAATTGGCCACACCTGATCTAGAAGTGCTTGTTTCCTTTGAAATGGGGTTTGTGTGAATCGACTGAAATGAACAGCTTTGTATGAGTTACAAAGACGTGGCACGCTAGCTCCATCCTGACGGCGCAGTGGACTATAGAGAAGAGAAGATCATACTGATCTCACTGATGCCGTGCCACAATACAAAAATGTATGTTTGTATGACTAATGCCTAAGCAAATTAAATTCCATGTGTACTATCTGTGCTTGTTATTACATGTTTTATTGAAACATGTTCTCAGAATGTTAATTATTTTCAAATAACTTATAATTTCCATTCTCAGAACGTTACTAAAACCTCCCAGGAAAAAAACTTTCAGGGAACCATAGTAAAAAGTTCTCAGAACCTCCCTGCCACCTAAAAGTTCACAATCCCAGCACAGGCAAATGTTTTACTTCCATTCTAAGAATGTTTAAAACATGTTGTTTTTTACCGGTCAGGAAACGTATGGTTTTGTTCCCAGAACCAATAGGAAACCAAAAAAAAGGAGCCAAATGTGCTAGGTGGGTAGTGGCTGTTTAAGTTAAGAAAACTGAACCATTGATTACAACTTCTCTTGTCCCATAGACCACTTTCAGGGTGAGGAGCAGTCTAACATCAAGTTGTAAAATACTGAACTACTTCTTTAACATCCTTTCAGAGAACTTACTGGGGTAATAATAACCAGAGTTGATTATCTTGTGATGGAAAAAAATCACACTCAAGTGAATATTGATGCAAAACAAAACAAACACCAATTAAATTATACTGCACAATGAGGAGAAAAATTATGTTCTATGTGAAAAAACATGTTCTATGGTTATTTATTTGTAAATTAACGAAGATAATATATTGTGGATTTTTGGTGCGTACGTGAGTTCTAGGGAGATTCTCAAGTCCGTCCTCTCCTCGACTCATCCATCCTCCTCTCCTCTGTGACCCAGAAACTGAGGGGATTTGATTAATGCCCCTGGTGAACCCGGGATAGCGTTGATTGCATGCCTCATGACGCGCAAGTGGAGACACCTCTCCTTGTTTACCTTTTTCAAAAGGAGGCGAGGAGAGGACGCGAGGAGTCAAGCATCCCAATTGAGATTCCAATTCTCCATACTTCTCTCAAAGTGTGCACTCGAACACTCCCCGTAAAGGATTTCAAAGCATTGAGTTGGTGAAAGCATTGGCTGGAGGGAGTTTCCATCATTATTAAATCCATCAGGACTCTAGAATCTAGCAAACATAACAGAACAGTGTTCCTCAATACATTCCCGGGGGATCCCCAGGGAGTGCACATTTATGTTTCAGCCCAGCACTACCACAGCTGTTTCTAATGAGGGACTTGAATCAATGATTGGTTCATTAGTTCACCCCCCCCCCCTTTCCCCTGAACATTATAACATGTTTAATATATTGATTACATCAGTCTTGCCATTCTCTCACAGCCCTGAGAGACATAAAAAACATCCAGGAATTCCTGTTTCTAATAGGGTGAAAACATCAACGTACTTTGAACAACAGACGTGTGAGTTTCCTCACAGACCAGGACTGGTTTCCTACAATACTCTGTACTCTTTGACCATGAAACTAAATCAAACTCATTTGACAAAAGTAAATGAATCACACATACAGTACATTTATCTTAAACCAACAACATGAATGGTCCAGAGTTGCTTTGCTTTCCTAACAGAGTTGTCCATATCCTGCCTTCTAATTCCCATCCCCTGATCTCTGTCTTCCTTGTCTTTATTTTATCCAATTTTGTCCTGTTTTCTTTCTTTGTGGATGTTCTATATATTACTGTCCCGGTTAAGTTAGTGTCTGAAGCTCATCCTACAGTCAACACAGCGAAATGGTTTCTCCCCTGTACCTTTGCGAGTCTGCATATGCACAGGTGGATTTTCCTTGAGTCTGAAGCTTTTCTCGCAGTCAACACAGTTAAATGTTTTTTTTTCTCTCCTGTGTGTGTCAGTAAATGAACAGTTAGGTTCCCCTTCTTCCCCTTGGTTTCTCTCCTGTATGAGCCCATATATGCCTGTTAAGGGTAACCTTCTGTCTGAAGCTTTTCCCGCTGTCGCCACAGCCTTATGGTTTCTCTCCTATATGAGTCAGTAGATGCGCAGTTAGGGTCCCCTTGTGTCTAAAGCTTTTCCCACAGTCACCACAGACAAATGATTTCTCTCCCGTGCGAGTCTGCATATGACTGTTAAGGCTAACCTTCTGTCTGAAGCTTTTCCCGCAGTCACCACAAACAAACAATTTCTCCCCTGTGTGAGTGAGTACATGCCTTTTAAGAGAAACCTTTCGATTGAAGCTTGTCCCACAGTCACCACAGCTAAACGGTGTGACTCCGGATATGCTCAGTTAGGTTCTTCTTGTGTCTGAAGCTCTTCCCGCCAACATCACAGCTAAATGGTTTCTCTCCTGTATGAGTCTTTATATGCTCATTTAGGGCCCCCTTGCGATTGAAGCTTTTCTCACAGGAACCACAGCTAAAGGTTTTCTCTCCTGTATGAGTCTGTGTCCCCTTGCGATTCAATCTTTTCCCGGTGAGAGTTTCTTTTAGACATGGTGCTGGGATGGGATCCAATGGTGGGCTGCTGTCAAGTTCTACTGGATCGCTGCTTGCGGCTGATCTGTGGCAGGAGACATTGTCTTGGTTATCTGGAGGGTCACAGGGATTGTCAAGGTGGGTCACAGTGACAAAAGGTTTGAGATTCACTGGTTTAGAGTCAGTCCCTCTGTACCCCAACGTTTGGTGAAGAGTCAAGGACTGAAGGCGATCCTCCTGATCACATTCATTTTTTCACACAGGGAGGAGTGAATATGAACTCTACGATGTCAGCCTTCAGTCCCTGAAGCTGTCCTACATGACTGACTGGTCCCGATTTCCTCCTGTTCTTCTTTAATCTGTGTGGGCTCTGTGTCCTCCTGCCCCACACTGGAGCTTCACTTCTGCTCACAGTGCTGTTGCTCGGGGGGTCCTCTTCCTCAGAGACAGCGAGAGAGAACTTGAGGGGGTCTATTCTACATTGTTTTATTCCAGGTGTGATCCGCAGCAGTCTCCCTAGCTGGTCATTCTCCTCTTTAAATTGGGAAATCTCCACCTGGTACTCCTCTACCACTTTCTCCATTACTCCCAACATCTCTACTGCAGCCACAGTTAAACGCTCACTAGAGCAAACACACTCAAAGACTGTAGTTTAGACATCTTCAGTGGATTGACAATCCCTGGTTTAGGGTCACTCTCTCTGTGCTTCCCCATTTGGGGAAGAGTCAAGGACTGAAGTTGATCCTCCTGATCACATTCACTTTTCACACAGGGAGGAGTGTATATGAACTCTACGAGGTCAGCCTCTAGCCCTTGAATCTTCCCAACCCCCTGACTGGTCCTGAGATACTCCTGTTCCTTTTTAATCTGGATGGGAGCTGCTGCTCAGGGATAACCTCCTCCTCAGAGTCAGCGAGAGAGGAGTGGAGGGAGTCTATTCTACGTTATTTTATTTCTGGTGTGATCCGCAGAAGTCTCCGTAGCCGGTCATTCTCCTCTTCAGATCTGGGAATCTCCTCCTGTTACTCGGCGAAGACTTTCTCTACAACGTCTAAAATCTCCACTGCAGCCACTGTTAAACGTTTATTGACAAACACAATCAAAGACTGTAGTTTAGCCATTTTCAAAGGACGGGTAGTTCGGCATTCAGTCGAAAACAAACTCGCCTCGACTTGCAGAATTGCTTGCGTTGCCGTCTTCTTTTGAGGTTTATGCGGGTGGCGAGCCCAGAAATAGACAACAACGCCACCCGCTGGATGGTGTTTTGAGCTGGGCTAGATAAAAAAAGAAGCAAATTGGAAGGGTGATATTGTGAGTGTGATGTAAACGGAATCAATATAATAAGCTATCTCCCGTATATAGTAATAGTTCAGATGAACGATAAGGCTGTACAGATATCGTTGAAATAGAAACAATTATATTGGGCATAAAATAACAGACTTAGCAGGAGAGAAGATGTTACCGTGTCATTCTGTTTTCACTATTTTACAACTTGATGTTAGACTGTTCCTCGCCCTGAAAATGGTCTATGGGCCAAAATAAACTGTAAAACCATGGTTCAGTTTTCTTTAAACAGCCACGACAAACTTCAGCTAACCTTAGCAGTGGTGTAAAGTAAGTCGTTTTTTGGGGGTCTCTGTACCTTACTTTACCTTTAACTTCACTACATTCGTTACATTTTGAATGCTTAGCATTACAGGAAAATGGTCTAATTCACACACGAATCAAGAGAACATCTCTTGTCATCCCTACTGCCTCTGATTTGGCGGACTCACTAAACACATGCTTCCTTTGTAAATGATGTCTGGGTGTTGGAGCATACCCCTGGCTATCCGTAAATAAAATAAAAACAAGTAAATGATGTCGTCTGGTTTGCTTTAGTCCCAATCAAAACTCGCCTACACCGATGTATGCTCGCCTCCAATTCTACTTTTGCGCTGTCGTCTTATTTTGTGCTTTTCATCGGATGGCGAGCATCTAGCTGGATGGAGTTGTAGAAAAGTTGTAAATTGGTGGTCGGACACATTATTCTGTAAACTTAAGCAGATCTTGCGGTGTTTTTTTATACTTCTCTACAGTCTCAATGTATTATTAATATAGATTTTAGGGAGAAAAAAAGTTATGTGTATGTGCGTTGCAAACTTTCAGCTCAGATGATAAGGGTAGGTTCTATTGATTCACAAAGGGGTCTGTTTGGTTATCATATAATTACAGCTAGTAACAGTTTGAATATTTACACGCGTCCATGACACCAGTGTGAGTGAATACTGTAAGTCATTGGCCAATTTGATTACATTGAATTAAACTTGATCTGTTCAAAATTAAACTTTCAGGCTAAACACTGACATTCTTGCAACGTAACGTACCAATAATGAACCATCCGAGAGGCCAAATAGTACCTTATTCAATAGGGGTGCCATTGCCTGTACATTTGTCCAACAATATTGTACACACAATTACAGTCACTTTGATATACTCATTACATATCTGTGTGTGTGCATTTGAGGAAAAACATAACCGTATTGATGACGAGGTTCTCTTGTGCAAGTAGCACTACTATTTTATATCACTCCGCCTTCTTGAACAGGGAATATAATATAATGGCTGACACTGGACCGATAACGTACATTGACTGAGGGGATTCATCAACAACACCGAAACGACATTTCTATTAATTGAGAAACCAGCCTTCTCATGTCTCTTAGAATGAGCCGTTGACCATAACGTGTTACGATAATTTCTCAAAAAACTCACTGAGGTAATTCATTTATTTCCACTACTTTTATTAGCCAAGGCAAGTGGCTAGTTCACCACCAGCTAGCTAACTTAGCATCATCACGCAGCTCGCTATCAAGTTAGCTACCCCTTACCCAAAACAAAACTAGGTTGGTGCTGTATTTTCGAGGAGTCATGATAAGCTAATGTATTTAACCAGCTACGTGTACTCATTTTGAAACTGCTATAGACAACAATAACTAAGTAGGTAGCTAGCTATCTTGTCAGGCCGTGAAATCTTGTTTGTTTTTAGTTGGCCAGCTAGCTAACGTTACCTAGAAAGGTCACGTTACCTACTAACAAGTTGACGTTACCTACGCCAGTGCCAGCAAGGTATTGTAATTCCTAACTAACTGTAATTCCTACTAGCAAGTGACAGTACTCCCCCCCCCCCCCCCCCCCGAATTGAACATCAGCTTTTGTTTTGAATATCAATTGTTCAAACTTTCCAAGGGCAGTGAAGGCAACAATTAACGTTAGTTAGCCTTCAACGTATTTTCCATTATCGGAATTTCACCCCCAGTTTTCGCGGGGAAGGTAGGGGAGTGGGGGGCTCAAGTGTTACCAAGGCGTTCAACTTCATGTTGCCAAACAGTGACAAAGCCAAATGTAAACTAGTTTAGAATTGCATAGCTACATTTTGTATCCCAAATGATGAACAGGCCGCATTGATTTGTCCCTATACTTTGTTACGTTAGAAGTTCTCAGTTGCTAGTGACAGTTGGCTCCTGCGAATTTACAGAAGTGGAGGGAATTTCGTAAACTTGACCGGGAATTCTAGTGGTCTACACCGCAGAGGTTTAACGCAAATCCATCTAGACTAAACCGCGCCTTTTGTCGTGAAGTTAGCTAACTACTGTTAGTCATAAAGAAATCCTTACTCAATCCGCTACCTCTCCAATAGCAAACCAACCAATTAATAGTGGGTGACTGAATACACCGCACAGGTACGTAATCGATAGGTAAGGTAACGTTATTGAAATCGGTAATGTTTATTACTATTAGCTATGTCATAAATAAGTCATACACTGGTTTGTGGCAAGCTAGTGGTGGTGTGTTGGATTATTAACGTTATGCTTCACATGTTATGGTTTAGTTTACTCTAATACTTGTCCTAGGGGAAAGGTCTGTGAATGTTGACTGTTGCTTAGTTGCAGGAACATTCCTCCGAACAAGGTACCGTTTCGGACTGGAGGCTGTTTCTGAAAGCAACAAACACCTCTACAGTCATGCACTCTGTTAATGTCATAACGAATGTCATAACGATGTAGATACTAAGGAAACACACCTCCTATATTTTCCATTTGGAAAATGTGTCCCAGACAACGTGACCTGATATGTTTTAATTTGCTGTCAATTTGAGAAATGTTCCTGAGCTATAATGTTATGCATTGTGTGTATAACCCATTAGGACGTCCACTCACGGTGCTCAGAATGACAAACATTTTGATTATGGTATTAATCTTAACAGAACATCCAACTCCTTTTAATGAAGCAGACACTAAAGCATTATTTTTTAAAATGTGCTAAAATGCAATTTTGGGGAAAACAACACCATTACTAACAGCGCACCTGATGCCAGCGGTTCTATATGTGACAGAGATGACGATCTCTGTTAGAAACTTAGGTTGCTAATATAACTGGGATTTGATATGAAACCCAACAGGAGAGATGCTGGTTTAAATGGCATATGAGGAATTATTTTTATAAAAATAATTGCTTCCAAGTTTCTATGGTCAGATTTTTTTCTAGGCTGCTTTGTAGCAAGGTAAAACATGCCACATAATATGAATAAAAAGTTTCAGGTTTCAGACAATTATGTATGTTTTCCAAATGCATACTGCCGCCAGCTCACATTGCCAAGTGGTGGGTGACGCAGTATTAATATGCCTACTGTTACCTTTGTAATTGCCAGTTGAGAAATAAAAATGTTAGATATTTTTAATTGTGGCAATCAAAACCGTTTTGAACGGGTGACTGCGTTAGAATTGTTGCCCAATGACTGGTCTTATTAAAGGACATGTTTTACTCCAGCAACAACGAGCTGAGGAGCTGCTGCAGCTCTAGTGCTGTCTGACAAGCGTTATTTTGCTCAAAATAGGCTCTGTGTGCAGGTAAGAAATGATACATTACAACCAATGTTCCCTCGTTTTCTTCGTCACTGAGCAAATTTCAGGTCTGCTGAGAAAAAGTTTGAAAGTTGTGAAAATGTTGTGCAACTTCCAACGTGCTGTTACTCTGAGCACTGAGGTTGTATCTGCTGTAAGTTAGTTTTAACAGTGGCCATGTGTGTAGGCATCTGTGGCTATTTGATCATAATGTAGGCCTGCCAGAGTGGCCTAGCATAAAAAACAATGACACAAATGCGTTCCAAAACATTTTAACATGGAAATAGCTGTTCTCTCTCAGCCTACAGTAGCAGCCAATGTGTGGTATTCAGTGTAGGATTCCATGACTTTTGGGGAAAAAACATGCAGGGCTTGACAATAACCTCTTTATCAACTTGTCCTTCAGACAAAGTGACTGAAAATGCTGTTTTATGCAAGAAAAGACTTTACAAAATAAAATGCGTTATTGTCATACCATTTTTACAGAGAATCAGAAATGATACCCTCTGCCTATAGGCTTGAATAAGCTAAGTAGCCAGTCTCAATTTTCTTTTTATACACACGTTCATGTTGTTACTCTTGTGGACAGAGTACATTGGAGGTCGATCATGATTGATCGGTTGGTGACCACTGCTCTGGAAGGTTGAGTGAAGTTATCTGTGAGCTGATATCTCTGTCCCGGGGGAGCAGACCCCAATTTTATTTCCACTAAATTTAACAAAATAACCTAATAGACGATTAGCATGACGTGAAATGTATTTCCATCAATTAATATAAAGCATTATTTTTGCACTGGGAGGATTTTATTTTATTCTCCTGCTCAATTTGGCTGGCAACAATTTTATCTGCTTCATTTTCTTAATTGTCCTAAATCCAACAATTACCAGCTAATGGAAAACCTGGTGAGTGTGTGAGTAAATTAGTTGTTTACAGTATGCCAGTATGAAAGAGTCTCCAGTCCAAATCCGTTCTATAGTGTTGACTGACGATGCATGTCAACGACCCAACAGGTGCGGAGCGGAGGAGGACATGGCAACAGGGGGCTCCCCCTTTGACGACTGCGCAGACGAGCAGGAGCTTCATAACTGGACCGTTACCAACGGCAGCAGCCTGGAGGACAGGCTCAACAACATGGTACAGAGGAGACAATGTCTGTGTCCCAAATGGAACCCTATTCCCGACTAAGTGCACTACCTTTGACCAGGGCCCTATGGGTCCTGGTTGAACGTAGGGTACTGCTGAATAGGGTGGCATTTGGGACCATTGAGAATGGACACTAAAAGGCAAAATCCTAACTGGAGATGTGTGAAAGTAACAAAATCTTTGGTTGCATAAGTAGTTTGTGGATATATAGCCCTACAGTGGAGGTGTCATAATACCCGTAAAGCCTAGAGGCCAAACAGGGAAATGGTTCCAATCATTTCCCCACCATTCATCTACATAAAACAGTCCTTATTTGACGTGTTTCTAAAAACCCTTATGTGGAAAAACTGAATGGCGCAAAAACAGTTGGAACTATTTCCCTATTTGTCCGCTAGGTTTTATGGGTATTATGACTCGCACTGTGGTATCTACAGCTTTAGTAAGGATTCATCCCTTCACTGACTAGCTTTAGAGTCTTTCAATCTACCTACAATGCTGACCAAAGCAAGACATGGATTTGAAATGGTGTATTACAAGTTTATTGTAGTGTGTCCTCTTTGGGCAACCATGATGTGTAGTACATGGTATTACATAAAACACATGTATATGTCGATATGAGCTTCTGTCCTTTTAAACTCCAGGTTGAAGTTTCCCCTAGGTAAATGTCAAAGATCAGCTTCCCCCTCCCTCAATCCTAACCTGAACCATTTGTGGGGAGGAAATGCAAAACTGACCCAAGATCAGTGTTTAGGGATAACTTCACCCTACACCCCTTTTGAGCTCCCTGTCCCCCCTCAGGACTGGGGCATCCAGCAGAAGAAGGCCAACCGCTCGACGGAGAAGAACAGGAAGAAATTCTCAGCCGGCGGCGTGGCGGAGAGCCGATTGACCAATGACATCTCCCCGGAGTCCACACCTGGCACGGGGCGGAGAAGGACGAACACCCCTCACACCTTCCCCCATGTCAAGTACACCACCCAGATGTCGGTGCCCGATCAGGCCGAGCTGGAACGTCTCCGGCAGAGGATCAACTTCACTGACCTCGATGAGGTGAGAGGATTCTCCCTAGAGTTTTCTGAACTATGCATTTCTTGGTGGATTCATCTGTGATTGTTGGGGGTTGGTGTCTGGAAGGGGGGTAATAGTTAATCCGGAAATGTGTAGAGTAGTGATGCACCGATATGACATTTTTGGCCAATACCGATATCCAATATTT
Organism: Oncorhynchus nerka; assembly: GCF_034236695.1. Taxonomy (NCBI): domain Eukaryota; kingdom Metazoa; phylum Chordata; class Actinopteri; order Salmoniformes; family Salmonidae; genus Oncorhynchus; species Oncorhynchus nerka. Next base: position 63,775,232 of record NC_088406.1, read on the forward strand.
TCCTTGCTAAAAAAACTGATCCCGATAATAAAAATAATAAAAACGTTTATTTAACTAGGCAAGTCAATTAAGAACAAATGATTATTTACAATGACAACCCACTGTTCCTAGGTCAACTGCCTTGTTCAGGGGCAGAAGGACAGATTTTTACGTTGTCAGCTCCGGGATTCGATCTTGCAACCTTTCGGTTACTGGCTCAACGCTCTAACCACTAGGCTTCCTGACCGATAACTAGGGTTGCAAAATTCTGGAAAATTTCTCAATTCCCAGGTTTTCCTGGTTGGAAAACTCCAGGAATAAGCAGGAAATCCAGGAATCTTCCAACTGGGATTTCTGGAAAACTTTGAATTTGATTTTGCAACCCTACCGATAACTGATATTTTAAATGTTTGTGGCATTTTAAGCAGTCTAGTTAAATAGTTATCACACACACGGACACATCGGTCTAAGGCACTGCATCTCAGTTTAAGAGGCATCACTACAGTCCATGGTTCGAATCCAGGCTGTATCACATCCAGCAGGTATATTTCACTGGTCATCCCCAAAGCCAACACATCCTTTGGCCCCCTTTCCTTCCAGTTCTCTGCTGCCAATGACTGGAACGAATTTCAATCTCCCTTATATCTATCTCCCTCTCTAACTTTTAAGCATCAGCTGTCAGGGCAGCTTACCGATCACTGTACCTGTACGCAGCCAATTTGTAAATGGCACACCCAACTACCTCATCCCCATGTTATTACTTACCCTCTTGGTCTTTTGCACCCCAGTATCTCTACTTGCACATCTATCACTCCAGTATTAATGCTAAATTGTAATTATTTCGCCTCTGGACTATTTATTGCCCACCTCCCTTCTCTTCTACATTTGCACACACTGTATATAGATTTTTCATTTGTTTTTCTATTGTGTTATTAACTGTACGTTTGTTTGTAACTCTTGTTGTTTTTGTCGCACTGCTTTGCTTTATCTTGGCCAGGTCGCAGTTGTAAATGAGAACTTGTTCTCAACTGGCCTATCTGGTTAAACAAAGGTGAAATAAAAATCATAATAAACATCTGGCCGTGGTTGGGAGTCCTACAGGGCAGCGCACAATTGACCCAGCGTCGTCCGGGTTTGGATTTCGCCTTTTGAGTTGTCTCGCTGAACTTCTCTTACTCTTTCAAATGACTGCTTGACTTGTTGACTGCTCGATCCACACAGCAGACATTTTGTGGGCTAGGTTAGGAATGCTGTGTTGCACGTGTAGCGCAAAATTTTACATAGCGTCAGTATGTCATGTATCTACATTATATAGGTATGCACGTCAGCTTTGACATCGGCGGTGAACTAGACATCGGGGCGATACCAACGTTGGCATTTTTAGCTAATGTTGGCCGATTCAGATATATCGTGCTTCCCTTGGGTCAATTTCACCAAAGATATTGTGGAAGGGTACTGTTCTTGTTAAAAACGTGCACTTGTTGTCTTTAGGTATGTGAATAGTTAAACTTTCAATGTTCCAAATAACCTTCTTTCCAGCTTTTTATATTGCAGAGGATCTGCTGCGTTGTTCTGTTTCATAGTACTGGAATTTCATCTGGAAGCCAGGTTACTGTAATATAGACTGGAAGCCAGGTTACTGTAATATAGACTGGAAGCCAGGTTACTGTAATATAGACTGGATGCCAGGTTATGACACATCCCTCGCTCTCTGTTTTCTCAGAGGAGCGTCGGCAGTGACTCCCAGGGCCGTGTAACAGCAGCCAACAACCAGCGAGAGCTGGCGGCGGAAAACAAAAAGCCCTTCAAATTCCTGCCGCTTCACGTGAACACCAACAAGAGCCGGGAGGCGCCCTCAGCCTCGGCCCCCACAACCCCCTCCGTCGCCGCCACAGCCAAAAAGCAGAGCCCTGGCCTGGGTCTCAGGGACACGTTCATCCCCTCCCAGCCCAGCAATGACACCCCCAGGCTAGGTAGAGGGGCCGAGAGAGGGCTCCTTCCCCCTAAGGAGGATGGGAGAGGAGAGCTCAGCATCGACAGTAGCCAGGTAGGCAACGTCTAGGCACTTGGGATTACTGAAGGATTAGGGCTTTTCAGGACTTGTATTTTAGACTACACACAGACAGTGTATGTTTTGTTTGATCAACTACATATTGCACAATGCAAATTATTGAAGTTTGTAGTTTCAATACTTAGTTAAAATAGAACAAACATAGGACAATGCATACGATCAAGATAGTTTAGTTGTGGGTAAATTTGTTCTACTCAGTAACCCATTTTGGACAAATCTATATAAATAGCATACCTTGGAACAGCATTTTCACCATTTAGTATGCTTGCACTGAACTGATCGTCCTGTACTGGCTGCAAACGATCACATGGCGTGCTGTGTTCTCGCTCCTGTAAGAAAATAAATGGTAGAACAAGGATGGGAGCCTAGGTGAGCAAGATGACGATGAAAGCAGTGTGTATTGAGGGCAATTTTAAAAATATGCCACCACCGCAGGTTCCCAAGTGAGTTCTACCCTCGTTTATCTCAGTCTGCAGTGAGCGGCCTGGTATCTGCACTCTCTCACACTATTTCTCTGTCTCGCTCTCTCTATCATTTACACTCACACATGCTCTTTCTCTCTGTTGTTACACTATCTCATACACACCCTGTCCCTCACACACCCTCACATTCTCTGGTGTCCCTGTCAGGTGGTGAGCAAGCTGGTTCAGATCCGGGAGTACATCGGCAAGGCCAGCTCCATGAGGGATGACCTGGTGGAGAAGAAGGACATCCCGGCCAACGTGGAGCGCCTCACCCACCTCATCGCCCACCTCAAGGAGCAGGAGAGGTCCTACCTCCGCTTCCTACAGAAGATGCTGGTCAGTACAGTATGCTGGCTTATCCCGGCTTTCTCACCGTCTCTCTGTCTTTGTTGTTTTTCTCCTTTTCTCTCGCTTTGGCTTGATCTGTCTCATTATTTACATTTAAAAAAAATCTCTTTTGGCCCATCTCTTTCCATCCTGTCATTTAAGGATGAAAGAGGCTGTTTTCGGAAGACTTTTAGTTTCAATTCACTTTTTCTATGGTATTGATAGTAAAAACAAGCTAAGCTAGCCTTCTTGGGCTTTTGCCTGTTAAAGAAGCCTGCAGTCCACTGCTTCTTTCTCACATTGCTGTTGATAGTTCAAGTTGTTGTGTTTGGGAACTTTTCACTGCACCCTGGTCATGTATTTTTTTATTTTTATGCCAAGTTGTCTGAAACATGCCGACAAGACAATCATGTATCTTGTTCCATTTGGCAGACAAATCTAGGACATGACACGCATTGCTTCTGAACTGCTGGATGGCACGTGTCATTTATTAAATGGGTTTACCCCCCCCTCTGGCATTTGTGAGTAATTATCAGCAGTCCTTCTATTTTCATTATTGTATACTCATTTTATCACTCCAACCACTGTTCAAGTATTACATTGAAAGGGAAGGAAATGCTTGAGGAGACCTGGTTTCCATAGCCACTACACAGTCAGTATAGGTCAGGCCAAAGAGGGGAGCCCGTGCTTGCAGTACATGCCTACTATTTTACTGACTGCCCCCTCTTCTGTAGGCGAGGGAGAATGAGGAGGACGAGGCGGGAACACTGGACTCGGCCGTGGGTTCAGGCTCATTGCCAGAGAGTGCCTCCCTCAACATGGAGGTGCGCTCCTCGGACGTCTCCAACGCCACTGTGAGTAGCCAATCCTTTAGTTTTGACAGCCCCTTCTGCTTCAGCTATTTTTTTCATTTTTTTTGTTAAATTATTTATTATTATTTGTTTTTGTTGTAGAGGAGTTTGGATTGGTTACAAACGAGATCATCTGATACGCTGACTAGGGATTTGCATTACAATCTCTACCAGATAGTAAGACGTTGCTTCTAGAAGTAGACACCCAAGCAGACTGAGGCTAATCTTATTGCCCACCATCCCTCCCTCTCGTCATTCCTTGCTCTCCCTCCCCCTCCCATTGCCGGTGTAACACCAGGAAGTCTGCGCGGTCAGCTTCTGACGCACAACCAGTTTTGCTTGTGCTGGCGATTTTTCTAATGTGTGTGTCTCCAACAGGGCCGTGTTGCAGGCCGCAGTGAACAGAAGGAGGAGCTGGAGAACTTGAGGAAGCAGCACGAGCTCCTGAAGAAGATGCTGGAGCAGCAGGAGCAGCTCAGGGCTCTACAGGGCCGCCAGGCAGCACTACTGACCATGCAGCACAGCTCTCAGCACGCCTCCCACACCATGGCTGACACCGGTGAGACACGGGCCATATAGAGAGGGCGCATGCAGAGGAGCACATACACTGACTGGACACACAGCGCATATGCGGAGCAGGTAGCTACACACACACATACTTAACCTTTTTCATTTGGTGTGTGTTCCAGTGCCGACAGAGACCACAGGCAGTGTGTCAGGGCTGAGCATCACCTCGGAGCTGAACGATGAGCTGAACGACCTCATTCAGCGCTTCCACAACCAGCTGCACGACTCCCAGGTACCAGCAACATACAATACCTGGTCGTATGAATTAGGGCACACTGTAGCCAAAAGTATTAGCGTTTTCTTCTGTCTGATGCCTAATGAATACAACCCTGGCAAACATCAAAAGGTAGCACTTTACGCCACAGGCTGATGTGGTAAGAACAAGGTATTGTTACCCCTCTATTACAGACGTGGTGTATAACCCTGTAACTAGAATGATTACATGAAGGGATAACTGGGCAAAATGAAGTCTTCATGTTGAGTAATTAGAACTTGTTACCATGTTATTGTCACTTTATCCCGTGTGGTAATGTGAAGTGCTACCCATCAAAGTAATATATGCTGAGTTTGTGGTCATTCACCTACTAACATCCTGTGTGCCTTTCCTTCCTCAGACCAAGGCAGCAGTCCCAGACAACCGCAGACAAGCCGCGAGCCTCTCCCGGGAGGTCTGCCGCTCTCGCTCCTCCCAGCCTTCCCCTCCTCCCCGCTCTGCCGCCTCCTCCTTCCTCCGTCCCCCCCCTCTCACCTCCCTGACCTCCATCACCCTTACGTCGGCCTCGGCGGCGAGCGCCAAGCTGACCAAGCTGCAGGAACTGCAGGACAAGAAGCAGACCATGGACAAGATCCTGCAGGAGCTGCACTCGCTCCGTGACCAGACCCTCAACAACAACTCCTGTAAGTTATGGTTTGTCTCTAACTGACTAGGAGAGGGTTAACACCGTCAGGGATGGAGGGGGGGGGTTATATTTGATTAATTTGCTTACTTGAACACCTGCGACTGCCATTTCCTGCAATCTAGAGCAAAACATTGCCTTCAATCATAACAAACTTATATGTTATCTTTTTTTTGTGGCGCAGCTCCCATCTTACATTCTTTGGGGAGAACCCTGGTGCATATGATAGAAGCTTGTAAGTTTGCTGTCGTGCATGTGTGAGTGATGTGTGGGTTGGTCCCTCAGGTCGCAGCGCCAGTGTGCCCCTGTCCTCTCAGCATAGCCTGGCTCTGGGCGCGGACCCCTCCTCGGACCGCCCGTCTGCCCTGTACAGAGAGCCCAACGGGGCCTCAGCCATAAGACGGGATGCCTCCACCTACCAGCCCTCCACACACACCCAGCAACCCCAGCATGAGGACGCCCCAGCTGACAAACTCCGGTACTAAACTCAAACTATTATTATGATCAGTGCACATCACACCACAGTTGTATTCATGGGGCAACAAAAGGAAGAAAACTGACAAACGCAGAGGGACTTCCTGGACTTGCCCAAATCAAGTTTTATTGGTTGCATACACATATTTTGCAGATGTTTTTGCGGATGTAGCGAAATGCTTGTGTGCTCCAACAGTGCAGTAACATAAAAAAATTCACAACAATACACACAAATCTCTAAAAGAATGGAAATGTATAAATATATGGACGAGCAATGTCCGGAGTATGAGTATGTATGTACACTACCGTTCAAAAGTTTGGCGTCACTTATACATTTCCTTGTTTAAAGAAAAGCATTTTTTTTTTTTTGTCCATTAAAATAATGTCAAATTGATCAGAAATAGAGTTTTGACATTGTTAATGTTGTAAATGACTATTGTAGCTGGAAACAGCTTAAAACAATTATGGACTATCTACAGAGGTCCATTATCAGCAACCATCATTCCTGTGTTCCAATGGCATGTTGTGTTAACTAATCCAAGTTTATCATTTTAAAAGGCTAATTGATCATTAGAAAACCCTTTCGCAATTATGTTAGCACAGCTGAAAACTGAAGATTTCGTACAACGCCGTGTACTATACCTTTCACAGAACAGCGCAAACTGTCTCAAACCAGAATAGACAGAGTGGGATGCCCCGGTGCACAACTGAGCAAAGAAGACAAGTACATTAGTGTCTAGTTTGAGAAACGGACGCCTCACAAGTCCTCAACTGGCAGCTTCATTAAATAGTACCTGCAAAACACCAGTCTCAAGGTCAACAGTGAAGAGGTGACACCGGGATGCTGGCCTTCTAGGCAGAGTTGCAAAGAAAAAGAAAAGGGGTTTTCTAATTAAAAAATGATAAACTTGGATTAGCTAACACAACATGCCATTGGAACACTGGAGTGATGGTTGCTGATAATGGGCCTATGTAGATATTCCATTAAAAATCAGCCCTTTCCAGCTATAATGATAATTTACAACAACAATGTCAACACTGTATTTCTGAGCAATTTGATGTTACTTTAATGGACAAAAAAATGTGCCTTTCAAAAACAAGAGAATTTAGAAGTGAACCCAAACTTTTGAATGGTGATATGTGTACAGTGCATTCGGAAAGTGTTCAGACCCCTTTTCCACAATTTGCTACCTTACAGCCTTATTGTAAAAGGGATTAAATAGTCCCCCCCCCCACCCCCCTTAATCTACACAGAATACCGCATAATTAATTACAAAGGAATTATTATTTTTTTGTTGACATTTTGCAAGTGTATTAAAAATAATGAAAATATTACATATACTTAAGTATTCAGACCTTTTAGTCAGTACTTTGTAATCGCTGCCAAATCTGCTTCAACAGCCTCGAGTCTTCTTGGGTATGACGCTACAAGCTTGGCACACCTGTTTTTGGCGAGTTTCTCACATTCTTCTCTGCAAATCCTCTCAAGCTCTGTCAGGTTGGATGGGAAGTGTCGCTGCACAGCTTTTTTCAGGTCTCTCCAGAGATCTTCGAGCGGGTTCAAGTCCGGGCACTGACTGGGCCACTCAAAGACATTCAGAGACTTGTCTCAAAGCCACTCCTGTGTTGTCTTGGCTGTGTGCTTAGGGTTGTTGTCCTGTTGGAAAGTGAACCTTCGCCTCAGTCTGAGGTCCTGAGCACTCTGGAGCTGGTTTTCATCAAGCTTCTCTCTGTACTTTGCTCTGTTCAGCTTTCCCTCGATCCTGACTAGTCTCCCAGTCCCTGCCTCTGAAAAACATCCCCTACAGCGTGATGCTGCCACCACCATGCTTCACCGTAGGGATGGTGCCAGGTTTCCTCCAGACATGACGCTTGGCATTCAGGCCAAAGACTTCAAGCTTGGTTTTATCAGACCAGAGAATCTTGTTTCAGAGAATCTTGTATCAGACCAGAGAAACTCCAAGCGTGCTGTCATGTGCCTTTTTTACTGAGGAGTGGCTTCCGTCTGGCCACTCTACCATAAAGGCCTGATTGGTGGATTGCTGCAGAGATGGTTGTCCTTCTGACAGGCTCTCACCATCTTCACAAAGGAACTCTAGAGATCTCAGACTTGTTGGTCACCTCCCTGACCATGGCCCTTCTCCCCCGATTGCTCAGTTTGGCCGGGGGGCCAGCTCTAGGAAGAGTCTTGGTGGTTCCTAGCTTCTTCCATTTTTAAGAATGATGGAGGCCACTGTGTTCTTGGACCTTCAATGCTGCAGATACTTTTTGTACCCTTCCCCAGATCTCCGCCTCGACATAATCCTGTCTCGGAGCTCTACTGGCAATTCCTTCGACCTAATTACTTGCTTTTTGCTCTGACAACTGTGGGACCTTATATAGACAGGTGTGCGCCTTTCCAAATCCTGTCCAATCAATTGAATTTTCCACAAATGGACTCCAAGTTGTAGAAACATCTCAAGGATGATCAATGGAAACAGGATGCACCTGAGCTCAATTTTGTGTCTCTCAGCAAAAGGTCTGAATACTTTAAAAAAATTATGTAAATTATGTATTGCGTGTAGACTGAGTAATGTTGTATTTAGTAAATTTTACAATAGGACTATAACGTTTCAAAATGTGGAAAAAGTCGTGGTCTGAGTACTTTCCGAATGCACTGTATGTGATGGGATGTATAGACATTGCAGATAGTATGTGGATATAATATTATGCATTCTGCAATAGTTGAATAGGATGGCATTGACTAGAATACAGTATATAAATCTGAAATGAGTAAAACAGTATGGAAACATGATTAACGTGACCAGTGCTCCATGTCTATTGGGACTACCTGGACTTGTGTGCCCTAATGAATACAACTCAGTGCCGATGAAGCAAAGGAGACTAGTAGAGGGAACCAACTCAGACTATTAGCATGCACCCTTTCTATCTCTCTGGTACCGGCAGCTGAAGATCCATACTGCACTGTTCCTTCAGACAAACTCTACCATCCATCACCCTTATCCCTCTTATTCATTCATCAGTTGGCGCAGCAATAGATCCAATTAGTCAAGTGTCTCTCCTTCATTGATTTCAGTTGTCCGTGTATCAACCTTGGTCTCTCTCCCACATTCCATTTCTCCCTATTCATTCCCCCACATTCTCTCTGAAATTTGACTCAAAAGAAAGACTTGGGATGCTTTCAATTCTTGGGGGTTGCACACTTTGGGCAGAAGGCCAATCCAATGCTTTTAAATCCTTGAGGTGGAGACATTTTAAACAGAATCAGGCCATTTTTAAAACAGAATCCCCCTCCCACCACAGGAAGCTGAAGGAGGTGCACAAGCGTTTGAATGAGCTGCGTGAGCTGGTACAGTACTACGAGCAGACATCGGACATGATGGTGGACACTGTCAACGAGAACGTGAAGGAGGAAGAGGAGGAGGTGGAGACTGAGGAGGACGGCTCCATGCTGGAGACCATGTTCGACTCTGAGCAGGAGAACCGCCGGCCCCCCATCACAAACATCAGGTACTTAAGGGACACAGACAGAGTTGGGTGAAGTCATTATTACTCATTAGAGCTGTTTATTAGTGGGCCTTGTGCATTTCTGTTACAAAGCATCATTCGAATCCATCTCTCTTTCCCCTGGTCAGAAACCCACAGCATTCTGGGAACTGGACAGAAATGAACAGTCTGACCAACGGCCGAGGAGGAGGCAGCACCAACAACCATGCTGACGGCAGGCTCAACACCGAGTGTGAGATCAACAACCGCTCTGCAGCAGCCAACCTCCGCAGCCTCAACATCCCCTCAGCCATAGGTAGCGCAACGCACATTACATTCTGTACACCTGTACCCCCCCCCCCCCCCCTGCTGTTTTCACACATACACACAACCCACTCATCTCACTAACCCTGATTTCTCTGGCTCCACAAGAGTGCCAGTACAACCGGCCCTACAACCAGGTCAATGACGACGATGATGACGATGCCCTGGAGGATGAAGAGGTGCGGGGGGCCAGGGGCCGGGACAGCGAGGGCTCGGGGTCGAGCAGGAGGAGCAGCCTGGGGAACGATGACGCAGACTTTGCCCACAAAGTTCACCGGCTGCAGACTGCCAAGCAGAAACTACGGCAGCTCCAGGAGCTGGTGGCCATGGTGCAGGTGAGAGGACTGACTAGAAGCAGAGAAACATAGCATAGTGCAAGTCAGTGGGACCAATCTCATCCCAAAATTTGACTCAAGTTTGCCAAAAAGCACCTGGATGATCGAGACTCTTGGAAGAATTTTCTATGGACAGATGATTCAAAAGTATAACTTTTTGGATGGCATGGGTCCCGTGATACCTGGCGAAAACCAAACACTGCGTTACAAAGTAAGAACCTTAAACCAACAGCCAAGCATGGTGGTAGTGTGATGGTTTGGAGATGCTTTGCTGCCTCAGGACCTGGACTACTTGCCTTAATGGAAGGAACCATGAATTCTGCTCTATATCAGAATTCAACAGGGAACTGTCAGGCCATCTGTCTGTGAGCTGAAGCGCAGCTCGGTCATTCAGCGAGACAGTGAGCCAAAATACACAAGTCGACATGAAAATGTCAAAAAAATAGAGGTTGACCGATTTATGATTTTTCAACGCCGATACCTTTATCTAATTATTGGAGGACCAAAAAAAGTCTAACGAATAATCTGACCTTTTTTTTGTATTTTTGTATTTTTTACATTTGATTTATTTGTAATAATGACAATTACAACAATACTGAATGAACACTTTAACTTAATATAATACATCAATAAAATCAATTTAACCTCAAATAAATAATGAAACATGTTCAATTTGGTTTAAATAATGCAAAAACAAAGTGTTGGAGAAGAAAGTAAAAGTGCAATATGTGCCATGTAAGAAAGCTGACGTTTAAGTTCCTTGCTCAGAACATGAGAACATATGAAAGCTGGTGGTTCCTTTTAACATGAGTCTTCAATATTCCTAGGTAAGAAGTTTTAGGTTGTTATAGGACTATTTCTCTCCATACCATTTGTATTTCATTAACCTTTGACTATTGGATGTTCTTATAGGCACAATTTAGTATTGCCAGTGTAACAGTATAGCTTATGTCCCTCTCCTCGCTCCTCCCTGGGCTCAAACCAGGAACACACTGACAACAGCCACCCTCGAAGCAGCGTTACCCATGCAGAGCAAGGGGAACAACCACTCCAAGTCTCAGAGCAAGTGACGTTTGAAACTCTATTAGCGCGCACCCCGCTAACTAGCTAGCCATTTCACATCGGTTACACCAACCTCATCTCGGGAGTTGATAGGCTTGAAGTCATAAACAGCGCAATGCTTAACGCACAATGAAGAGCTGCTGGCAAAACGCACGAAAGTGCTGTTTGAATGAATGCTTATGAGCCTGCTGCTGCCTACCACCGCTCAGTCAGATACTTGTATGCTTGTATGCTCAGTCAGATTATGTGCAACGCAGGACATGCTAGATAAACTAGTAATATCATCAACCATGTGTAGTTAACTAGTGATTATGATTGGTTGATTGTTTTTTGTAAGATAAGTTTAATGCTAGCTAGCAATTTACCTTGGCTTACTGCATTCGCGTAACAGGTAGTCTCCTTGTGGAGTGCAACGAGAGGCAGGGGGTTATAGCATTGGACTAGTTAACTATAAGGTTGCAAGCTTGGATCCCCTGAGCTGACAAGGTGAATATCTGTTGTTCTGCCCCTGAACGAGGCAGTTAACCCACTGTTCCTAGGCCGTCATTGAAAATAAGAATGTGTTCTTAACTGACTCGCCTAGTTATTATAAAGATTAAATAAAGGTGTCCAAAAATACCATTCCGATTAATCGGTCGACATCTACTAAAAAGCAATACATTTTGATGTTGTGGACTGGCCTAGTCAAAGTCCAGACCTAATCCCAATTGAGATGATGTTGTGGCAGACAAACGAGCAGTTCATCCCACAAATGTCATGGAGTTACAGTAGTTCTGCATGGAAGAGTGTTCCAAATTCCTCCACAGCGATGTGAGAGACTGATCAACAACTACAGGAAACATTTGGTTGGAGTCATTGCACAACCAGTTATTGAGTGAAGGGGGCAATACATTTTTTCAAACGGGGGCTTTGGGTGTTGTATAAGTATGTAATTGTTGTGTTATTTGTTCACTCAGGTTCCCTTTATCTAATTATTAGGTTTTGGTTGAAGATCTTCTAACATTCAGTACAAAAAATAAATATATATATATATATAGATACATACAAAAGCAGATCATTTAAAAGGGGGCAAATACTTTTTCACAGCACGTGCGAGTAAGAACATATCAACACACACAAATAAGTCAATAATACGAAATAGACCACATGGTACAGAATCCAAAATGACCATGGTGCAGTTGACTGGTCTAGACAGTTCAGAGTGGAAGAGGACCCTTTTACAGTCCAAGAAAATAAAGAGCTAGAATTTGAGCCGTTGAAGACGGGCAATGGCCTTACGGAATAGTAACCATGTGACTTTCTGTCCCCCAGAGTGACGATACAGACGCCACCACGGCCAATGAGGACGAGGGCCTCCACCAGCAGCCCAACAACACCAGAGGTGCTGCTGCTGGCTCCTCCTCTGCAGCCAGGAGCCCCAGAGACCTCACCCTCACAGACAAAGCCAGGTTCGGAGACTCACTCACACCCATACGGAGCACTAACACACACCCGCGGTAGAAGCCGTTGAACCATCATAAGTGTATGAAAGTACCTCCGTCTATTTATATCGGAGTGAGTGCATTTCTGCCTTTAAGCGTGTGAGAATTACACCGCTGGTGATTCTGTTTGAATCTAAAATAAGTTGTGTGTCTCAGGGAGAAGCTGTATGAGGAGAAGCTTCGTCAGCAGCAGCAGGAGTTGCAGCAGCTTCACGAGGAACGCCAGCGGCTGATGGAGATCCAAGACCAGATCCAGGACCTGCAGTGGGCCTGCCCCGACCTGCAGGTAACACACACTGAGCACACCACTCTATTTCCTGATTGATTGTGTTGAAAGGCTTTGGTGTCAGAACTTGTTTCTGACATTTTACCCTTAGTGCTGTATATCGGGAATAGGGTGTTATTTGAGAGAGCCTCGCTCTTCCTCTTTCCTATCATTATCTCGCATACACGCTCTACCTCTCCCTCCCATCTTCTCCTCTCCAGTCGTCGGTGTCCAGCAGCACAGTGAGTCAGCAGGCCCTGATGAGGAAGGTCCCGGCTGCAGCTTCCACCCCAGCCCCTGCTCCTGCTGCAGCCCCCAAAGCGAATGCTTCTCCTGCCGCCACCGCCACGCTCAAACCCACAGCCCAGGCCGCCGCGAACGCCTCTGTCACCGACAACGAGGTGGGTTCTTGATTTGTTTCGATTTGACAGGGTCAGTTCACAGTAACGTCAAGGATCGTATGCACATCCCACGAACTTGATGGCTCGCCAAAATCATACAGACGACTTGTAACCACCCGCTCAGTGCAAGGCTTTTTCTGAGGGTTAGCATGACCGAGTTAGCCATGGCTGGATGTCAGGGAGCTGTATAGGAGTGTGTGAGTTATCATGCAAGATGTAACCATGAAAATAACAGCGCTCATTTACCTTCATGTTTCCCCAGCAGCTGTGGTGTGAGATGCGGCGCCACCAGATCCTGCGGGAGGAGCTCCGCCAGCGGAGGAAGCACCTGGAGTCCCTGATGGCCGAGCACCAGAGGAGGAGCGGCCTCAGCGACTCCCCCTACAGGATGGAGGACCCCGAGGGTCACGCCGCCACGCAGCCACTCAGCAGGGACGAGAGGTGAGCGAAGCGTCACCCCCCCCCTAGATTAAGACCCCCAAATAATCGGGTGAATTCCATGATATGTAGATATGAAAGCATGTGATGGCTAAAAAGCATCAATCTACTTCGATCTGATACATTCAGAACGCTTTACGAGGTATCGGTGTCGTCTCTGGGTTGGGCCTTAATTGACTTTGTTACCCTCCTCAGGACCATGGCCACATGGGGCGGCTCCACCCCCTGCCAGCTGGACGAGGACTGCTACCCCTCTGAGTTGGGCGCTGAGGAGGAGGAGGAGGATGATGATGAAGAAGAAGACGGAGCAGAGTCCAGCTCCAGTGACGACCTGCATTGCTACTCCACTAGGAAGCAGAGATCCTACAGCAACAGGAAGACACTGGGCAGGTCTGTGAAAGAGGCATACAAGGAAACTCATTGTTTTTCAATTACGCATAAATATACAGGGCACAATAGTCTTAACCTCAAAGTCTATTTGATATCGAATTTTAGGAAACCTTTAGGTATAAAAAAAACTATAATATACATCGACACATATTTAACCCCGTATTTTTTGGGGGCACAAAACTGCCTTTGTGCTTCCATGTGTGTGTAGGGGTTACCTTCAGATGAGTCACGTGACACTTGTGGGGGTCGTAGAGCAAAGCGGAGAACACAAACGCGTTCGGGAGTCATCTTTCCATCGCAATAGTTTGTAGGCCAAACCGTTCCGCCGCCACAGACGTTTTCGTGAGAAGACCAATTTCCGGGACGTCTCCTGGTCTGACTGACAACGCTGTGGCTCAGCCACCTTCCACCGCAGATGCGAAAGGCTGACATGGGTGGATTGAGATGCAGCCCATGCAAACTGATATCACTAGCTTAAACTGACCAATGTTTATTATTATTATTATAAAATTTTTTTTTTATATATACATTTTTAATTAAAAAAAAATATATATATATTTTTTATTACGGGTTCGTTAATAGACTCTTAAGGATTAATCCATTGTAGTAGTGATATGAGGGGTTAGGGTTAACCTTAACCTAACTCCAGTCCAAGAGATACTGAGCCTGCAGGCTTTTGATCCACCCCGTAGGATTTTATTGATATATGGTTAAATACGGTATTTGTTCGTATTCTTATTTTTTACCGTTCCTTATTGTTGTCAAGAAGGAACCTGCAAGTATGCACTTCGTTGGACGATGTATACCATACGTAGCCCCCCGTACATAATACAAATAGAACTTGAATCTTGGCATCATGAAAGTTCTGTGGGGAAAATTGGCTCTTGCATTCACAGCAGCACCCACAACTCGCTGGACACCCAATAATACATCACTCTCTCTTCGTTCTTTTTCTCCAGCAACGTTCTGAAGCCTCCCCAACAATTCGCATCCGAAGCTAGTGGCCGTCCCTCTCCCCGTTCTCGAGGCAAACAACAGCAACAAGCCCACGGCGGCGTCAGCATCGGGGGTGCGAGGCGCCAGGAGAACCTACGCTGGGCAGCCGAGCTGTCCTTCCAGGAGGGTTCTGGGTCTGGGTTGGCATCACGCCACTGGCAGGAGCAGGTGGGCACACTACAGAGGCAGCTGGACTTCAGCACCAGCATGTGTCAGACCCTACTGCAGGATCAACAGGTTGGTATAGCAGTTGGCTCACACTTCAGTCACCTCACAACAATACATAGGCTTATCTCAAATGTTTGACATGGTTGAGGCGTGCCTGATTTAGCTTGTCAGGTACGAGGCTAGCTGGCATGAGGAGTTTGCACCATTTTTGTTCTTTGTAGCATCTGAGCTAAATTAAGTACCTCAAGTATTTTTAAATGTTTGGAGTACACAGCCGATCCAGGTCTGAATTCTCTCTTACCAAATGAGGTACTTGAGGTTCGTTTAGCTTGCCTGGCACGTGGAGTTTGTTTCCATTTTACATAACCCAGCTAAGCCAAATAAAGTACAACAGGTATTTCAAATATTCTGGATATGATGTATTCACCCCCTGGTCTGGTTCACCTGACCCTATAGAGAAGGTAGCAGCAATGTTTGTCATTTCTGCTCACTTTCCTTTCTGTTCAACGTTTTCATAAAGTAAGTTAATAAAGAAAATGTATTACTCACGCCAGTCTTGTGTTAGAGGTGCCGAAATGGATTTTCTCCACGTTGTCATTGATATAGCACGGTGGCGGTGACACTTATTAACCTATAGGGCATGGTGTTGAATTTATTCAGCGTGTGTCGTCCTGATGGAAATGCCAACGCTGCTATTCCTTTGTAGAAATCAGCCTTTGGCTTGAGTTCCTATTTGACTGGGTGTCAGAACTTGTATGTGGAAACCAACTGACGGACAGGTTCATGAATACCATTCTGTTCCTTCTCTCCTCTTTCTCCTGCCCTTCTCTCTCTATCCGTCTTTCAAACTAACTTTCTCTCTCTACACACACACATTCTTTCTACATCCTCTCACTCTTCTACCGGTTTCCCCCCCCTCCAGACGCTGTCCTACATGCTCCAGACCCTGCTGACAGGACCGCACAACGCGCTGCCCAACAACCTGTCCTCCCCCCAGGTTCACCTGGTCATGCACCAGCTCAGCCAGTGTTACACACAGCTGGCCTGGCAGCAGAACAACGTCGAAAGGTAGACCGAACACACCGCTACAGACCAATAAAAAATCGACTAGAAAAACGTATTCAAACGCTCTTATCCAAAGCGACTTACAGTAGTGAGTGCATACATTTTTGTACTGGTCCTCCATGGGAATCGAACCCACAACTCTGGCACTACAAGCGCCATGCTCTACCAACTGAGCCACACGGGACCCATTTGACACAGATGATGTACAACAAACATTGCACCATATTTTAGCAATATACTGCAGCTAATTCTCATCTGAAGTCCCCAGAAATGTTACTAATATGTTAATGTCACTGGCTGAATGTACTGCATGATATTATCAGCGTGTAAGCCAGACCTTACAATTCAGTTATGAACATTTTTATTTATTGCAGCTTTGGCTTGTTAGGTTCACACGCATGTCATGTCTACGTTAATACGTATAGTATAGTTCGTATAGTTCTAAATGCATAGTCAATTAATCGTGATTGGCTATCTGCAGTATATGTGAACATAACATCAGGCTTAAACATGACTTGTGAATACATGAATGTGATTTAGGTTTTAACACTAACTTGCCTGTATCCTGTTTGTCCCCAGACTGAGACTGGTGCTGAGCGACCTGCTCCGTCAACAACAGCAGCAGCTGTCTTCGTCTTCAGGTCAGCAGCCCCAGAACCAGGGCTCCACGTCCCGGGACTCCGGCAGTGCCTGTCCCCCCCTCTCCCCCACCAGCCTCTTTCTCCCCTTCACCACCTCCATGCCCCCCTCAGTCAACCAGGCCCTCAACCTGCCTCCTGGCCTGGCTGGATTCTCGCCCTTCTCCTCCGGTACGCCTTCCAACACCCCTTCAAACTTCCATCCTTCAATCCAATGTTTTTAGATCCTTCCTCGATGTTATGAAGTATCTGTTTTTGTATGAGTGACAGTTTTCTCAAAGGAATGTAAAATCCACGAGTATACCCCGACTATACCGAACATACACCCCCCTGTCAGAACAGCCTGAATTTGTCAGGGCATGGACTCTACTCTCTAAGGTGTTGAAAGCACTCCACAGGGATACTGGCCCATGTTGACTTCAATGCTTCCTACGGTTGTCAAGTTGGCTGGATGTCCTTTTGGGTGGTGGACCATTTTTGATACACACTAGAAACTGTTGAGCGTGTGAACCCCAGCAGCGTTGCAGTTCTTGACACAAACCAGTGTGCTTGGCTCCTACCATACCCCGTTCAAAGGCACTTAAATTCTTGCCCATTCACCCTCCGAATGGCACACATACAAAATACATGTCTCAAGGTTTAACCTGTCTCCTCATAGCTTTCACCTGATCAGTCTGTCATGGAAAGAGCAGGTGTTCTAAATGTTTTGTGTAGTTAGTGGTCAAATGTTTCTTTCAGGGACTGGGTGTGCAAAAATGTATCAATTGCTTTTGTAATAATGCCGTAGAAGGCAGTCTTCTACAAATACCTGTCACCTTGACCCAGTTCATTTCAGAGGTTAGCTTTAGAAATTGAGAAGCTCTGGCACAGAGGGCATACTGGAATACTAGGAGAAATTCCTGATTTGATACACTTGTAATAAAGTTGTTTCCAGATCACAATATACGCAGGTTGATGTTTGTCAGTCTTGTCCAGGAGGCAGAACTGAGCTATTTTATAAGCCAGTCAAAATGGTCTATATTGTAATAGTTCACAAGAGCTTTTGGTCTTAATTTAAGGTTAAGGTTAGGCATTAGGGATAGCAGTTGGGGCTAGGTTTAAAATGAGATTTTATGACTTTGGTCACTAGCTGCCACAGCCGCACTCTGTAGATCTGCCTCCAGAACCAGATTCATAATGAAAAAACCGCTAACCTGCACAATATACCTCAAAATGTGTGCTCACTTCATTTATTTCTCTCCTCCACAGGGTTTAACTTCAACCCCCTGTTCCCTTCTGCTATGGGTGAGTTCCTTCAGAGTGCTGGTGGCCAAGCCAGCCCAGACAACCAACAGCAGCAGCAGCTGGATCCCAACACCTCAGAGTACTTGAGCTTCCCCCCGCCCCTACAACGCTCCCCACTCAACACTGTAGACAAAAGGTGTGCCTAGTGATGGGAGGAAAAAATCCATAGTTGCATGTGGTGATATTATTTTTGGACAATAATATCAACGTTTGACTCCCAAGTATCGATTTTGTAAAATCGATGTAGGTTGCGTTAGCTAGCGCTAGTCGGCTGTACATGTGCCCAAAACCCCAGTATTTTTCATGTTCTGTCTTTTTTTAAAGTAGTTAGCCAACATGTTTTCAGCACTTCTATTTCCCTGACTGATCAAAACGAGTTTTCTCGTGCTCTCTCTTGTCCCTCTGTAGCAGGCATATAGTGAGCAACATGTTTGGAACATCAAATCGCAATACATATTGTATTGGCACCTAAGTACTGTGGTATCGTGATGTCCCTGGCAATTCCCAGCCCTAGTGTGTGTGTGTGTATGCAAAGAATGAAAGGCATACAGTGAGGGGAAAAACGTATTTGATCCCCTGCTGATTTTGTATGTTTGCCCACTGACCAAGAAATGATCAGTCTATAATTTGAATGGTATGTTTATTTGAACAGTGAGAGACGGAACCACAAAAAAATCCAGAAAATATGTTATAAATTGAGTTGCATTTTAATGAGGGAAATAAGTATTTGACTCCTCTGCAGAACATGACTTAGTACTTGGTGGCAAAACCCTTGTTGGCAATCAGAGGTCAGACGTTTCTTGTAGTTGGCCACCAGGTTTGCACACATCTCAGGAGGGGTTTTGTCCCACTCCTCTGCAGATCTTCTCCAAGTCATTAAGGTTTCGGGGCTGACGTTTAGCAACTCGAACCTTCAGCTCCCTCCACAGATTTTCTATGGGATTAAGGTCTGGAGACTGGCTAGGCCACTCCAGGACCTTAATGTGCTTCTTCTTGAGCTACTCCTTTGTTGCCTTGGCCGTGTGTTTTGGGTCATTGTCATGCTGGAAGACCCATCCACGACCCATTTTCAATGCCCTGGCTGAGGGAAGGAGGTTCTCACCCAAGATTTGACGGTACATGGCCCTGTCCATCGTCCCTTTGATGCGGTGAAGTTGTCCTGTCCCCTTAGCAGAAAAACACCCCCAATAATCACACCAACTGTTGTCACTTTCTCACCAAGCTGCTTGGAAATGGTCTTGTAGCCCATTCCAGCCTTGTGTAGGTCTACAATCTTGTCCCTGACATCCTTGGAGAGCTATTTGGTCTTGGCCATGGTGGAGAGTTTGGAATCTGATTGACTGATTGCTTCTGTGGACAGGTGTCTTTTATACAGGTAACAAACTGAGATTTGGAGCACCCCCTTTAAGACTGTGCTCCTAATCTCAGCTCGTTACCTGTATAAAAGACACCTGGGAGCCAGAAATCTTTCTTATTTGAGAGGGGGTCAAATACTTATTTCCCTCATTAAAATGCAAATCAATTTATAACATTTTTGACATGTTTTTCTGGATTTTTTTCTTCTGTCTTTCACTGTTCAAATAAACCTACCATTAAAATTATAGACTGATCATTTCTTTGTCAGTGAGCAAATGTACAAAATCAGCAGGGGATCAAATACTTTTTCCCCCTCACTGTACTTCATTACTACTTAGTTCTCTGTTACTCTCACACAAAAAAAAATCCTTCATTAGTCCAACCTTCTTTCTCTGTCTGTATCCATCCCACCAGGCCCCAGAAGCAGAATGAAGGAAGCAGCAGTCGTGGCCATGAATCTGGCTGGCTCAACGTCTCCCAGCCGCCAGCTCCTATCAACGAATCCCCCTCCCCTCTACCCTATAGAGGGGCTAACATCCCCCGGCCCCAGGCCTTCGACCAGGCCTCCCAGGAGAGCTTCAGCAGCATGCCGGACCCAGCTGACCCCACCACCGTCACCAAGACCTTTAGGGCAGGACGCAAGGTCTCTGCCCAGGCCTGCCTGGCCTCCCGCGACAAGACGCCCAACTCCAAGAGGAGGACCCGGCGGGCCAAGGGACACCACAAGAACATGGGTACGGGGACAGTGTCGGGACATGCAGTGGTTTATATTGAGCGCTTTTTCTCGAACTTGACATTTTCCTTCCTCTCCGGCAGCTCAGTTAGGAAGGCCGGGATGTAACTTGCTCCAACCACCACCTGCCTGTTGATATATTTAAACCCTAAGAATAGATATTTGAAGACCTCTCAATATTTAGGAGATGAGCTGAAATGGTATTGCTCAAGGCGACTTGGTCAACGCTATCTATGCAATAGACGAATGCAGGAAGTTTTATTTTTTAACAAATTATGTGTAAATGTTTTTCTGTTTTTCACACATTCTCCCCTCGATTTGTTTTGAATGTTTCTCTTTCCTTGCTTATGTGTATCTCCAGGAGTGGAGAGTGACAGCGTGTCCAGCACGGCCGACTTTGTCCAGGAGAGGGCGCCGCAGCCCCATCGTCAGCGGGATCAGAACCAGAGCCTGCTGGACAAACTGACCCAGGAGAAACTGGACAGCAAGACCAAGACCGGCAACAAGCCCAACGACCTCTCCTCCGGTACAAAACCTTGACCCGATCACACCACACCTTGTCCACTCACATCTTTAGTTCAATTATCATTTTTTTATTTGGTTTATGTCCTCACCTTTTCGTAATGTGACCACATTTTACATTTATTTGTGTCGTCACTTTTTTGTTGTTGATTTTCCTCACAGCGTATGCTTGGAGAACACCTTTCCTTTCTAACAGAATTGCATGCACTGAAGTGCCAGGTAAACTCACACCTAGCACACAGCTAACACTGATTGTCACTGATTGAAGTTCTGAGTTTTTTTTAACAACTTTTGTTTAATATCGGTCTTACAAGCAACCTTTAACCTTGGAATCTCTGGCTTGATCTAATATACTTGGCATTTTAATTGGCTTTAAAATATATATATATTTTTTAATGCAATTGCTTTTTCTTTCACATTTAAGAACATATAACCTGAAATCTGGTACAATGTATTGGATTGTACAGTATCATTGCCTTTGATTAAAACCGTACATTGCTCTTAGAGAACTACTCGGTGTGCAGGCTTTTTCTTCAACCCTACTCTTGACACATCTGATTCAGCTAATCAAGGTCCTGATGAAGGTATGTTTCAGCAGGGCTGGAGCTAAAGCCTGCAACACCACTGCTTCACTACTGGATGGAAACCTGAGATTATATCCCCAATAGACTGCCACATATGACTGCTTCTTATTACTTGCGACAACATCTTCTAGAGTGTCTGTCTTGCGGTTTAACACCTCCAGGTGCCAGCAGTGACTTCTCCCTGTTCGAGGCCCTTAGGGAGACCATCTACTCAGAGGTGGCCACACTCATCTCCCAGAACGAGTCGCGGCCCCACTTCCTCATCGAGCTCTTCCACGAGCTGCAGCTGCTCAACACCGACTACCTGCGCCAGAGGGCACTCTACTCCCTACAGGTGAACACGTCCGATTGAGGATCTTGTGCTGATCCTGGACCAGCACGCCTACTCTGAGACTGTAAATAGTATTTCATACAATATATGGGTGAAGTTCATAGGAATGGATACAAGCCACAAGAAGCTGCTGATAAAGATCTGAGGGGTTGAAATGTTGTCGATAAATTACGTAGTAGTGTCGAATGTTTATTTTTTTCTCATAATGTACAGCTCCTTGTAACCTTCCTTGTTGTTGGATTCTCATGTTTAACCATGTCTCTCTGCTGTTGACCGCTAGGACATAGTGACCAGGCACTTGACGGACAAGAGTGCGGCCGAGGACCAGGCCTCCCTGGGTCCCGTGGCCTGGGCGGCCGGCTCCCAGTCAGAGCTCACCCCAAGTGAGAGCCTGGCCACCAGCGACGGGGTGAGACAGACGGATATACGCACACAGGCATATATACACACACACCTGCTGCCTCATTAAATCACTTGGCTGTCATATCTCCCACTCCCTCTTTTCAAATTTTCCCCAGCTCTCTTTTCTCTAGCTCGCTCTCTCCCATAGCTCATTCTCGACACCTCTCACTTTCTCTCAACATCTCTCGCTCTCTCCAGCCATCCATCTTAAACACTCTGCCCATCTATTTCTCTCTCTATACCTCTCTCTCTATACCTCCTTTGTTCTCCACCCCCCACTCTCGTCTTTGATATCCAGTGTTCGTTGTCAGAAAGGCTGTGCCTTGCAGCCCATCCGTCAATCTGAGCGAAGCGTTGCAGTTGCTGCCTGCCGGACAGATTAGATGTGTGGCTGTGCAGGTCTTTGTTCTAGCCCAGGTCCCCGGAGGTTTTGCTAAATTAGAACCATCCCTTTTGTAAATCACTCCTTTGTTCCCTAGTGATGGATGAGATGCCCGATTCCCCATGTTAGGAGAAAAGGATACAAGGGAAGATGCTCTGCCCATTGTTTTTAGTCTATTGCATCCCTCACTGATTTCACGAGAGAGAACAGGCGCGAAATACGTCAAGGGAGTTTAGCAGAGCTGTCTCTGAAATGAATCAGTGTTTTTTTTTTTTTTTTTTTTTTTTTTTTTTTTTTTCGTTCGAGACAATGATGGATGAATGGGTTCTCATTTTGGAAATGGTCTCCCCCCCCCTTTTCTCTAAATCGTGTTTGTGGTTGAGTAGTGTAACTGAATTCCCTTTTTACCTCTGTCTCTCAGGATGTGTCGGTGAAGAATATCCGGGTCATCAAGCATCACGACCCGAGTAAGAGGCGGAATGACGCAGAATCGGTGGACAACGAGAGCACCCTGTCCACCACCTCCAACCTGGAGCCGTTCGCTAACGACGATTTAGGTAAAAAAAAGAAGAAAAAAAGCGCAATCAAAAATGCACACCGTGCTCTAATATACAGCACATTAGGTCAAAGGACAACTTTAGCTTGTGGTAACTTTACGTGAATGTATTATCCCTCATTGCTCTTGTAATATCCTTCTCTTGCTCTCTCCTGCCCCTTGCTGTGCTGCCAGGTAACACAGTGATCCACTTAGACAAGGCTCTCGCCAGGATGAGGGAGTATGAGCGCATGAAGCTCAAGGCTGAGCTTAGTCCCAACACCACTGCTGCTACTGCCTCTGAGGCCTCTGCTAACTCTTCTGCTAGCGCTGCTCAGCTGCTGGAAGGTACACATCTCTCGCTCTCTCTCGGCGGCTCTCTCGCTCTCTCTCGGCGGCTCTCTCACTCTCTCTCGGCGGTGCCGGCACGTTCGAGTCGAGAGACGTCGACCTCGCTCTCCGATCTTGTGGTCGGAGGGTGTGAGCACTCCCACTAGTGGTTCCAAGTGCAAAGCACTTTGGCTGTTTGCAGTCTCATGTAGAGGCTGTGAATTGTGCCATCTCACCCTCTTAGTAAAGAAAAATTGGACGTGGCAATGGTGTGCTGAGATGTTTAGTTTTCATTGATGCCAGCTTACAAAACGCACACCTCAGATGGGAGATAATAAGTGTGCATGTGTGTAAAGGTGCGGGAGTCTGGTCAGGTGACGTCCACTGTCCCCAGATCGACACCCAGCAGCTGGATCGACAGATTAAGGCCATCATGACTGAAGTCATCCCCTTCCTCAAGGTAGGACACTCAGTACTCTATAGTGGTCTCCCTTTTGTCTCCTCTCCATTTATACTAGGGGTGGTCAATACTTATCCTGGAAAGCTACTGGTCTGGATGTGCAGGCTTTTGTTCCATATTTATTCTACATTTGGAGTGAGAGTCGAAATATTCTTATGTTATGTCTTGTGTGACTTGAGCAATGATTCACATTATGTTCTAGGAACAGACATTTTCACGCTTGGCAATGTTAAAAGCCCTTGTTTCTGCCTTAGCCAACCTGTTGATGTCCCAACAAACAATTTGACAAAGCTAGCATGCTTGAATCCAGCAACAATGTGGTACCCAGGCTAGCAATGTAATATGTTGATAAAGGCAAAGCCCTGAAAGAGGTTGTTGTGGTCTGTCAGGAGCACATGGACGAGGTGTGTTCCTACCAGCTGCTGACGTCGGTGCGGCGCATGGTGCTCACCCTCACCCAGCAGAACGACGAAAGCAAGGAGTTTGTACGCTTCTTCCACCGACAGCTGGGAGGTATACTGCAGGTATAAGAATTTTTTTTTTCACCTTTATTTAACCAGGTAGGCTAGTTGAACAAGTTCTCATTTACAACTGCGACCTGGCCAAGATAAAGCATAGCAGTGTGAACAGACAACAACACAGAGTAAACAATAAACAAGTCAATAACACAGTAGGGAAAAGTCTATATACATTGTGTGCAAAAGGCATGAGGTAGGCAATGAATAGGCCATAGGAGCGAATAATTACAATTTAGCAGATTAACACTGGAGTGATAAATGATCAGATGATCATGTGCAAGTAGAGATACTGGTGTGCAAAGGAGCAGAAAAGTAAATAAATAAAAACAGTATGGGGATGAGGTAGGTAAATTGGGTGGGCTATTTACAGATGGACTATGTACAGCTGCAGCGTTATGATATTATAGCAAAGTTAGGGAGAGGTTTTCCCCATTGCGACTCTCAAACCTCAAATTAGTCTGGTAACTGTTTATTTTGGTAGAATAAGAGCTGAAAACATCCACCCGAACAAGTTAACAAAGTGCAAACTAACGTGTGTGTGTGTGTGTGTGTGTAATAAAGGGAACACTTAAACAACACAATGTAACTCCAAGTCAATCACACTTCTGTGAAATCAAACTGTCCACTTAGGAAGCAACACTGATTGACAATAAATTTCACATGCTGTTATGCAAATGGAATAGACAACAGGTGGAAATGATAGGCAATTAGCAAGACACTCCCAATAAACGAGTGGTTCTGCATGTGGTGACCACAGACCACTTCTCAGTTCCTATGCTTCTTGGCTGATGTTTTGGTCACTTTTGAATGCTGGCGGTGCTTTCACTCTAGTGGTAGCATGAGACGGAGTCTACAACCCACACAAGTGGCTTAGGTAGTGCAGTTCATCCAGGATGGCACATCAATGCGAGCTGTGGCAAGAAGGTTTGCTGTGTCTGTCAGCGTAGTGTCCAGAGCATGGAGCCGCTACCAGGAGACAGGCCAGTACATCAGGAGACGTGGAGGAGGCCGTAGGAGGGCAACAACTCAGCAGCAGGACCGCTACCTCCGCAAGGAGGAGCACTGTCAGAGCCCTGCAAAATGACCTCCAGCAGGCCACAAATGTGCATGTGTCTGCTCAAACGGTCAGAAACAGACTCCATGAGGGTGGTATGAGGGTCCGACGTCCACAGGTGGGGGTGGTGCTTACAGCCCAACACCGTGCAGGACGTTTGGCATTTGCCAGAGAATACCAAGATTGGCAAATTCACCACTGGTGCTCTGCGCTCTTCACAGATGAAAGCAGGTTCACACTGAGCACGTGACAGTCAGGAGACGCCGTGGAGAACGTTCTGCTGCCTGCAACATCCTCCAGCATGACCGGTGTGGCGTTTGGTCAGTCATGGTGTGAGGTGGCATTTCTTTGGGGGGCCGCACAGCCCTCCATGTAGCCTGACTGCCATTAGGTACCGAGATGAGATCGTCAGACCCCTTGTGAGACCATATGCTGGTGCGGTTGGCCCTGGGTTCCTCCTAATGCAAGACTATGCTAGACCTCGTGTGGCTGGAGTGTGTCAGCAGTTCCTGCAAGAGGAAGGCACCAAATCCAGACCTCCATGTGTTGATACATTTGATTTCCATTGATAGTTTTTGTGTGATTTTGTTGTCAGCACATTCAACTATGTAAAGAAAAAAGTATTTAAAATTTCATTCATTCAGATCTAGGATGTGTTATTTTAGTGTTCCCTTTATCTTTTTAAGCAGTGTATATTATCCAGAAATATTGGTTCAACCATTTTAAAATAAGTAGTATCAGCAAAGATTTGTATAACTAAACCAAGGTAGGCTGTGGTCTGTCGTTTCCAATGGGAACAAATGAGCCATAGTGGTCTGAACAAGCAAGGCTGGGGGCAGAGCCAAGCCAAACAGTTGTATGGGTGTGCAGCTTTCTTAGATTTTCTCAACACCTATACTGTCTATTATCTAGTGCTGTTTTAGCTTAATGTTATTGTCAAAATTGAGCCCGAAGTTTCTCCCTCCCCCTCAGGACTCTCTGAGTAAGTTTGTAGGACGTACTCTAAAGGACTGTGGCGAGGACCTGCTGGTGGAGATCTCTGAAATCCTGTTTAACGAGCTGGCCTTCTTCAGACTCATGCAGGACCTGGACAGCAACAGCAGTAGTACTGCTACTATAGCTAACTCCCAAGCCAGACACAAGAACCACAGGAGACAATCCCCTAATAATAACCAAGTCAAGCGTGTACACAGGAATAATGAGGTAGGTGGGGGGGGATAGGGGTGAGTGTGTTTTCATATTGGATTTGTGTGTGTCATTCAATCTGACTAAATAAGGGAATCAATTTCAAGACTGAACATTTCCATCTACTTTCAGGAGAACAAGTCGCCGGCGGTCGAGAAGTCCTTTTCCCCAGTGTATCTTGAAGACAAAGTGAGGAAATCAACATTCAACATCTGATTTTCTAGTGCGGTTTCAAGCCAGATCTCTCTTTTTAGACTACACATCGTGTAGCACAGGGGTGTCAAGCTCATCAAATGTTATATTTCTTTGTCGTCAAACTTAGCAACAAAAAAAATACGTTTTTGGCATTTTCGACCCTCCCTAAATGTGTAGCTTTAATTTCAGTGATTATTAGCTGAACACTGTATGAATGTAGGTCCATTATAATTTTACAGTTTCAATTTGGTTTAGTTATTTGAAAGTATATTTAGTTTGTTTTCTACCCCAAAAAATGTTTAATAAAAAAAAGGTCATTTGACACCCCTAGTGTAGTCTAAAGGATAGTGGAAATGTCTTAAATAACTTTACATCTCACTCTGTGTGACAGGATGAAGACGAGACTGAGCAGAAAGAGACCGAGAGGAAGGACAGCAGGAGCAGCGAGACCTCTGAGATGGAGGACGATGGAGAGAGTCTGCCTCTCTCTATTAGTGAGTGAACACTACAATACGAGAAGCCACAATTAGCCTAAACGCTTCTCTGCAAAGTGAGTTAGTTCACCCACAGCAAACATTGCTAGTGACCGTAACTACTAGAGGAAGCTTGTGATCGACTGTTCAGCAGGTTCACAATGGAGGATTTGTTGTGAATCTTTCTGGTCAAATCGTTACAACTCCCGCCAATCTATTTCCAACGAAGTAAATCCCTACAAGGATTTATGACGAGTGCCACACCCTAGACTAGTCATCTCCCAGTGCTTAACCCTTCATGGTTGTTCTTTGCCAGGTCTGTCCAAGGCGGAGACCCAGGCCCTGACAAACTACGGCAGTGGGGAGGATGAGAACGAGGTGGAGGAGATGGAGGAGTTTGAAGCTGAGCCCCAGGACGTCCAGACCTCCCTGCAAGCTAGCAATGACGGAGTCGAGCAACGGGTTAGGACACGTGCCCACACACACTCAGTACACACACTTCCACTAGACTCTCTAGTTACCATCTTCTCCTGTATTTCAGGGAGCAGCAAATGAAGTCTCAGCAAATGGAAACCGAGAGACAAAGTCAGACCAAGAAAGCTCTGAGAGTAACGATGGTAAGAACGCTCACTGTTGTGTTTTCTGTCTCTTTAGTTTTTAGTCAACCACAATACTACCTGTTTTTCTTTTCATCTACCTTTTGCTGTGTACATAGTCCACATTTTGATAAATGGCTGTCGGATGTTTTCATTATAGCAATGTTTTCTCTGATGGATGCCTGTGTGTTTTCAGCCCCTCTGATTCTCAATTAACCCCATTCCTCCCCTATCCTTTGTCTCCCTTCCTCCTTTTTCCCTCACCTTCTCCTCTCCATCCTAAACTTTCCTGCTTGCTTATCCTCCCGCCCCGCCCAGTCAAGAGCAATAAGTCCGAGTCCATCGAGGTGGTGGACTCCCCAGAGGAAGAGGGGGAGGGTGTGGAGCACAGGAGGCCAGAGAGGGAGAGCCAGGGAGGTGCGGCCTCAGCCACCACCAACTACCAGGAGGGCTCCCACTCCCAGGGCTCAAACAGCAGTGGCAGCCCTGACACAGAGTCACCCGTCATGGTCAACATAGATGTAAGACCACTACACAGGCCTATGGTCCTTTTTTCCTTTTTTTAAACTACAAAAATCTATTTAAAAAGTTGATTGATTTTATATATATATTTTATTTATTTTTGTATTTTATTTTTTAAATGTGTATTCCAATGTCTTTATTACATTTCCAAACTTTCTAATGCTTTCATTTAATTAATGCAGGAGGTGGGATCAGGAAACACGAGCCTGAAGTCCGACGAGGAAGACTTTGTCAAAGTGGAGGACTTACCCATGCAGCTCAGTGTCATATGTGAGGTGGGACACGACAGAATGACTACATTTCCCCTGTTATCAATACGTCCACTTCCCTTTTTCCTCTTCTTACAAACTCTGATCATTGGTCTTGTGAAATCGAATAATGTGTGTGTGTGTGTGTGTGTGTGTGTGTGTGATGAACAGGAAGCGCTCCAGAAGAGGATAGTCGAGGAACAGCAGAATAATAATCTGTCTGCTGAGATCCTCAATGGGAACACTGACACACTGGCTGGACTAGTGGGCAATGGACACACACTCAAAGAACCAGGTAGGTACAGACCGTGCCTAGTGAAATTATTCACTGTCTGGCAGAGTTTTATGAAACCGGTAGAGTGCAACTTCTTAACAGAATGTCCAGGTAAATAAATGTATGTTGCAGAACTGATATTATTCTGTCATGTAAATGTTGGCTATATACTATTGTATCCATCTCCTGTGTTTGCGATATCTCCAGGAAGAATGATTCTTCTACTTTTTTTCTCATCTTTCTTACAGAAACGATAGGTGCACAAAGTGCATGAAAATAATCTTGCACGAACATTGTCTGATTGACCACTACAGAATCATCCTAAAGATGTTCAGACTCCTATTTGTACTTGATTTATTGGATGGTGAGACAATGTCATGACGTGCTAGTGACTGAGCGTCACTCGAAACGGTTAGAACAACTAAAACTAATGTAACCAACACTGTTTTTGTTTATTTCTACTCCCGAGGCTGTATCTATGAAGCACATCAGAGTAGGAGTGCTGAAGATCTAAGATCAGTTTGGTCTTTTAGATAATACATAGTGTATGGACAAGTTGGACCTGATCCTAGATCAGCACCCCTGCTCTGAGACGGTTGATACATACTGCCCCTGATTCCTGAATGTGTTCTATGATTTGTTGCTAATTTGGGGTTTTAGGGCGGGGTTTCTCTCTCGATCAATGCTGCTGTTACAAGCCTCGTTTGAATCCTCTAAGTCTAGTAAACTTGTTAAATCACCTTAGTTCTGTTTGTCATTTTGAATTGTTTTATTTGTTCTGTCTTGGCCTCGTTTAATTCTCTCTCGCTAGCTCCCATGCTTTTTTAAAGCATCTGACCCTTTGAACTCAAACTACATTCAGCCTGCTCGTGAGGCGTTTCATCCTCTTTGGCTGTAACGACCACATTGTCACCTAATTTCCTAATTTCATGGGGCTGTCGGTCATCTTTGCATGTTGACATTTTGTTTTGCTTGTTTCTTGGGGCAGTTTCCCACTGTATGTAGTTAAGAATAAAATGGAACTTTGCAAAGCGGTGGCTTGTCTTTGGGTTTAACTAGTGTAGTTTACTTGAATGCAAATAATGTGAACTGATTGAACTTGCTTTCATGAGGCCAGTTTATTCCTGGGCACTTTCTCAATTAGGTGAAAATCATCCTCTTCTCTGATTTGTATAGAATTGGTTAATGAGGTCTTTCCTTGTTATCCCTACCGCAGTAGAAAGGCTAATACATGTTAATTTGGAACAAAGCAGTGAGGTGCCATTTGGCCTATATAGAAATGAAAGTACAACTGAATCCAAAGTTTACATGATTTTATTTGCATTTTAGTGTACTTTGTATAATCTCAAACAAATACATCCAGTATCTAGACTATTCTTGGAAAATGTGGGGTGACAAGTGTTAGGCTTTCAAGGCAATTGTAATTTGTGAGTGCAGCAGTGAATTTTTTTTCAAACAAATGGGATCACTCTTCAGAATAACCAAGGGTATGTGTCATCTTGTAACTTTACAGGCATGATTTGGAAATGTTACATGCACATTCAATCACAGGTGTTTTTGGTTGCTTGTATGACAAAGCTATTATAATCCTCAATGTCATCTTTCAAAATACATAGACCAAAAGTTACCCAACTTCTTGTTGCAAGTTCAAAATGGATGTCAGTCAAAACCCATACAGAGCTGTGAATCAGAGCACATGAGCTCTGATGTTACTGTACATCCACTATGTTCCAATTTAGGTGCTTATTAGTGCCCACGGGTTAAGCAATTGAGGTTGAGGCAATATTTGGATCAGAGCAGTTAGTGCAAAGACTTGAAATATGTACAACATGATTATCCAGTTTCTGAATCAGTTAAGCCCATCTCCCCACCACTGTTCTGTGCAATAGATAATTTAGAAACCGATCTGAGGTCTGTTGGAGGCTTCACCAGGGCATGCAGGGGTTGGGGCAGTCACGGATGTAGGATTCCAGTTTGCCCTCGTTCACATCCATCAACGTGGTGTATGTGGTCAACTGCAATGACAAGAAGTCAATGTCACTCGGGTATGAAATACATCTAATACATAAATCCTGTCAGTATTGTTGAAAAATACTGACAGGATTTATGCATTAGATGTATTTCATTTGAATTGTTCAATTGCGAAAATGGTTGATACTACAGTAAATAAGGACTCACCTTGTTCAAGACTGGTTTTGTCGACAGCACGTCATACACCGTCTTCAGTGAGATGTTCTGAGGAGAAAGTGAAATAATCTTAGCACTCAGGAAATATAATGTAAGGAGCAGAGCTGACCCTTTTTGGTCAGCCATGGAATGGTTAACTCACTGCCTGCATGGTCTGGTTCATACACTTCATGGCTGGAGTCCTTCGGTTGTCCAAGAACAGAGGCTCCTTCCAGTGATCGTAGTTGGTTTCCAGAACGTACCAGCGGCCCAGCTTCAGCTCAATCCTTCACAACAGGAGTATAATGTTTCCTGATTAAATCAAGAATATCTAGGCATACCAGTGCTAGAGGCGTCACTACCTATCCGGGTTCGATCCCGGGCTGTGTTGCTGCTGACCGGGAAACACATGAGGCGGCGCACAATTAGCCCAGCGTCATTTGGAGTAAGGGAGGGTTTGACCGGCTGGGATGTCCTTGTCCCATTGCACTCTAGCGACTCCTTGTGGCGGCCGAGCGCATGCACACTGACTTTGGTCGCCTGCTGTATGGTATTTCGTCCGACACATTGGTGCGGCTGGCTTCCGGGTTATGTGAGAAGTGTGTCGGAGGGGTACGCGCGGCTCTTGACCTGAATCCGTATGGGAGAAGACTAACTACCACTTGGATATCACAAAATTGGGGAGAAAGTAAAACCAAGAATATCAGAGACATTTCAGATTCCCCTTTTGTAGTGTTGATCACATCCCTGAATGTTTTACAAACCAAGTGTTTTAATATGACTATTGTGATGCAAGGTGATCTTGGGCATCATCTACATTCATAAGTTGAAATTTGTCCTCTAGAATTTCCAAACGCATAAATGTGGGATTTCGTTCCACCCCAGCAACTTTTCAAATCAGACATGCTAGTGCTGGGCTGGAACAGAAGCCTGCCCATCCAGTATTTTTCCATGACACAAGTTAGAGACCCCTGCTGCACTAGAAATGTGTTATTGATAGGGTAGTTGAAATTGGATACTAATGTGTTTTTAACCACTCACTCCCAGATGTCGAGGCTGAGGACTCTGGAGCGGGTGATGACACAGCCCTGGCCCGTCTGGTTCCCTCCCAGGATGAAGTAGGCCGGGGCCAGCAGCTTGGTCTGGGCCAGAAGGTTCTTTGCCTCCTCGTAGCTGGACACACACAGGGTTAAAGAGAAGGTGTGTTTTTGTGAGACCAAAGAAATGTCAGTTTCAAAATGCTGGTCTTGAATGTGCTCAGATTTTCCTCCATAATAGAGCCCTAATCTCAGATTCCACTTCGCTAAGTATTGCCATCATATTAATTTATGGCTGGGGGCAGTATTGAGTAGCTTGGATGAATAAGATGCCCAGAGTAAACTGTCTGCTACTCAGGCCCAGTTGCTAATATATGCATATTATTTGTAGATTTGGATAGAAAACACTGAAGTTTCTAAAACTGTTTGAATGATGTCTGTGTATAACATATGGCAGGCAAAAACCTGAGGTTTGTAGTTCTACTCTTTGCCTATTGAATATAGTCTATGGGGTCAAATTGCACTTCCTAAGGCTTCCACTAGATGTCAGTCTTTAGAACCTTGTTTGATGCTTCTACTGTGAAGGAGGGATTGAGTCAGGTCTGGCAGAGTGGCATTAGCTTGAGTTCCATTTGCATTTCCGAAGGCAAAGGAATTGTCCAGTTGGAACATTATTGAAGATTTATGATAACATCGATTCGACATGTTTCTACGAATGGTAATAACTTTTTTGACTGTTTGAACTAAGCGATCGTGCATTTGGATTACTGCGCTAAACGCGTGTACAAAAAGGAGGTATTTGGACATAAATGGACTTTATCGAACAAATCAAACATTTATTTTGAAACTGGGATTCCATTCTGATGAAGATCAAAAGGTATGTGAATATTTATAATGCTATTTCTGACTTCTTGACTCCAACATGGCGAATATCTGTACGGCTTGATTTGTTGTCTGAGCGCTGTACTCAGATTATTGCATGGTTTGCTTTTTCCGAAATCTGACACAGCGGTTGCATTAAGGAGAAGTATATCTAATTCTGTGCATCTTATATTAAAGTTGAGTATTTCTGTAAATTGATGTGGCTCTCTGCAATATCACCAGATGTTTTGGAACTACTGAAAATAACGTACCAATGTTAACTCAAGATTTTTGTATATAAATATGAACTTTATCGAACAAAACATACATGTATTGTGTAACATGAAGTCCTATGAGTGTCATCTGATGAAGATCAGAGGTTAATGATTAATTTCTCTCTTTCTGCTTTTTGTGACTCCTCTTTGGCTGGAAAAAAACACAGCCATTTTCTGTGACTAGGTGCTGACCTAACAATCGTTTAGTGTGCTTTCGCTGTAAAGCGTGACACTGGTGAGATTAACAAGTTTTTTTTTTAATTTGGCACCCTGCACTTTCACTGGCTGTTGTCATATCGATCCCGTTAGCGGGATCTAAGCCATAAGAAGTTTCAAAGCAAGAATATGTATTACCTTCAATAAGAAAAAAAGAACAGTCATTTGATACTTCCATGAAAGTAGAACGATACCTGGTAGCATTCTCTAAGACGGAACGAGTGAGGAAACTCATCCACATCCCATCTCTATGCCCCAGGATCCACTCCACGATCCCTGAGAGAGGACAGACACACTTAACATTCCCCGCTCCGCATTCATCACAGGTCTATAATGTACTGATTGAGAGTCTTGGGTAGCTCACCAATGTATCCGCCATCAAGGCTGAAGCGCTCATTCATGGTCAGAGTGAAAGCATGCTTCAAAGAAAATGAGAAATGTTAAATTACTGTCTCACAACTACCATGATATTAAAACAGATGTAAGAAAGCAATTTTGTCATCATTGGTTAAAAAGAGCACTTCAGCGTCATGTTCAAAAGATAATGTTGATCTCTTCCATTTGTGCCTGCTTAATGCAGCCCGGAGCAGACTGGAACTCACCGGCTTGATGCCAGTCAACATGCCCACGTAGCCGGCAAAGTTAGTGGACTTGAAGACCGTCTTGTTGCCTCTCTGGAAGTCGATGTTGACCACCAGAGGCTTGAGTTTCTCTGTTATTAACCAGGACCTGTTTTTCATGTCCCACCTGGTAGAGAAAGAAACAAGAGCATTACTTTCCAGAAAAGAAAAGGTGTAGCAACTGGAAAAAAGGTGAAAAATATGATTGGTTAAAGAGGTATCATTCACCCAAATTACAAATGCACACATGATCTAAAATCAGTGACTGACTAGCAATTTGGGTTTGTAATAGCTCCGATCAACACAATGCGTGGTAGGACCCTTCATGTGACATTCTTACCCCATGAATAGTCCAAAGTCCATATTCCGCCCATGGATAAGGTTACCTATGACAATGCAAGGAGGAACCAAAATGTTGTGTGTACATGAGAACTTCAAGCGTCACATCCTACCACGATGACATGTACTTGCTGCATGACTAAAGTATTGATTGAAATGTGTCATAACAAACATGAGCTACTTGCCATTTGAGTCCTCTGCCACTAGAGAAGTGCACACCGTGAAGACCTCATAGAAGATGTTGAAGAGGACAACCTCGCCTGGAGTGAAACATGTATAATAAAATCAGAATAGAGGCCGATGAGACAGAAACTAGAGACCGAATGATAGTGATGTTGTGGCCATGGGTTGGAATAAGGCAATTGTGGGTTAATGTATATTACCAAGGGGAACACCGGAGGCGGTCGCGATTCCTTTTATTTCCTCGTTGAATGGGTAGGGAAGGGTATTCACTATCAAAGGCTGCAGAACACAAAACCATGAGTCGTGGATCAGAAACAGTTACATGATTCAATCAAACAATAATTGAAATTATTTCATGTGACGAGGTGTAATCGTTTTCCAGTGAAATGACCAAACGCTCTCACCAAGTCCTTGTCGACCAAATCTATCAGTTTCCCACTAGGAACCAAAGCATTTGCCAAATCCCTGATAGCTTGGATCAAGGTGACCAACTGAAGAAAACCAGACAAATAGTGAATAAGAAAACAGTAATGTAAATACATTTATGTAATTTAAATGGATACAAACAAGACATGTAATACTCTCACCTCAGCTTTTTTGTCAGTCATGATTAGCTTCCATCTTTCGCTGGGGGGCAAATCCAGGTCTATTGTGTACCAGGTGACAGACCCTTTGAATCTGATCAAAATCGTGACATGATAAATGTTAGATTGATGCATAATGTCATTGAGGTCACTTTACTATCCCCTGAAAAGTGGTATTGCACAATATTGTCACGTGAGATTCATTTTCATGACAATACGCACCTGTTATACAAACACTTCCTGTTAACCTTCCATAATGTATACCGCCTCATGCATGAACTTGTGCCAGGTGTTACACAATGTATGCAAGTTGTTTAGATGTTATGGACATTTGACAGCACCTTGGACAACCAGCTAACATACTCTAACTAATGGCAAATACTTACGTTGGACCTTTGGGAGGGTACATGCCCGTCTGACATTCTTCGGTATACTGTTAGAGGGTGAAAGAAAGAAAAGCTTTGTTCATGTGCAGACGCACTTTCTAGCTAGCACTCAGGGCTAACTAATATTTGTCTGACAGTTTACGATTACAGAATAGTCATTATTTGGATGCACTTACCGGTGGTATAAACTGTGTCGATACTCCAGATAACGACACCAAGAGAATACAACAAAACTTATCCATATTGTGCCCTGTTTGTGTGCGTGAAGCTTCTCCCGACTTTTAGTCCGCTTCAAAATACGGAAGTGCATGCTTTCCTCGTGATTTGAGAGGAGCGTACCATTACACTATAGGCAGGCGGCTACAACAGATTTTACACATGGCATGTTCTCTGATTCAGATACAATATTTGTTTTCTTTATGTCGCGTATTAAAAATATAAGTGGTTAAGTGTATAAATAGGCTCCTACTGATGTGAAATTATATACATATTTCCTCCCACACCTGATACTGGTACATTCCTGATTGTTTCACTTCAGTATAACAATGACATGACTGGCAATTTAAGATCAATGGAGTGGGATAATTGTAGTTAAAGTTCGTCACAGGTTACTCATAAAACAACTTTAAGGGGTTGTGACAATTGACTTTTTAAAGCTAATTCGCTTGTCAACAAAAGCTGTTCAAAATAGGTTAAAGTATATGAGGCGTTTTGTCATATTCACACCTTGAAGCTGTAGGGATAAGTGGGGTACGTGAGCTACATTTATTTTTAAACACAATAATTTGACCAAATATTTAGAAAGAGGTAATAATTTCATGAAGTATGTGAAGGAAGAAACCACATGGGGAAAGTAGTAAGCAAGTTAGGTTCAATAAACTGATTTTGAACTAGTCAAATTAATTTGTTTTAGAGGTTTCATGATGCTTGTATCAAAACCAAAGTAAATCATTTTAAGATTGTTCTATACATCAGTTGGGGTCTCTATTAGCTTCAATATGAGGTCATAAAACTGGCATTAAAGTGCACCCTTGTAGGTGTGTGGGCTAATATTGTCCAAATGTTTGTTTTGGAATAAGTTGAAGTGCATTTTCTTCCCAGGTCTAATGCAATCCATTTCTGCTGGGATATGAGGTAAAAACAGGGCTTGGCCTATGTTAAAAGTACATAGTGTTTGTTAGGTCTTAAGCCTGTGTTAAAATATGCTTAAAATGATTAAGACAAAACAAAGTGATTGTTAGGTCTTAAGCCTGTGTTAAAATATGCTTAAAATGATTAAGACAAAACAAAGTGATTGTGTTGAATAAAGATAGATATGGTTGTAAAAGTTAGTGGTGATATTTCATTCCGTATGAAATTCCGGAATAGCGTATATTCCGTATAGTGGTGATATTTCATTCCGTACAGACATTTTTCAGTTGGCTCAATTTACCACCACGTAAGTTTTGCCAAGAGAATGTTTAATAAGCTATGTTTTCAAAACTGTATTTTTTTTTTTTTTTTACATGAATTCTGATTATTTCCAGGGATACACAACATCCTGAAATATATGTAGATATCTTTGTTAGAAAGAATACTATATTTCCCTTGATGTAGTGATGCTGTATTGCCTAATACACAAACATCAATGGACTGTCCCAAACATCTAACAGATCTACTGATCTGCCGTTTTTTAGGGCAAAACAAAGATAGTGGTGGTAGGCATGTTAGCAATGATTTACAGGAAAATTGGTCACTGGGTAATCTCTCAAATACAATCCAGTTCACCATAACCACTACTGCTGTTTATTATCTGAGATGGGAAACTCAGTGAAACAAGCTATTAAGTCTTCTGAGGAGCCTGCTAGGGAAGGGGTTTAGGGATTGAAATGACAATCGCACAGTTTTACTTTCTCTTCACCAAATAAAATGTATTCATGATAAAAAGTTCCATCAAAACAGATTCATCAATGCCAGTCAAACAATAAAACGAATTTAAAAAAGAGCCTTTTTGATTTTAACATAAGAAATTCAAAGACGAGTGGACAATCCATCAATTCTTGTATCTTCACTTGCAGTATCGGTCTGCTTTCATCTTGGCTCTCCTGTGAACAAAAAAAAAAAAAAGAATCCACCAGACAATGTGATTAGCTATCATGTGACAAATCAGCTTGTTGAATCACATGTTGAATTGAAACAGGTTTGTGCAAATAGGTTTAGAGTATGTTGGCAGTTTGACCAGTTACGTGGCCGAATCCTGCTATTAAATGGCCATCAGTAGGAGTCATGTCAACAGTAATTTGGACCAGTTCCAGAACGATTTCTTGGAAAGGAAGTTTATGTTGATCATTAAAACCAATTTGTGTGTTCGCGGGTTGTTTCCTTTGGGGCAGCTACCGCCACTGAAATCAAAACTTCACTTAGTCATGCATTGATGTCAATGGGAGACTGAATGAAAATTAGACTTAAATGGAAGTTTAGGATTTGCCTCTTTTGAGAAGATGTTTTTCCCCCCACCTGTCTAACAACTCTTCGTGGAACTTCCCGTCTTTCCGGGCCATCTTTAGCGTGTTGCTGTCCTCCTCGTTCACCCTCAGCCGCCTGTCCTGGAAACTCTGGAACTTCTTTCTGTAACATCAGAAATCCCTGTTCAGTGAGACATTAACACGTGATAAGACACGGAAGGACCAGTCACACGCCACTATCAAACACAACATCACGGAACAGAAATCTAATCACAGGTGTAGTGAAATGCTTATGTTCCTAGCTCCGACAGTGCAGTAATACCTAACGATACAAAACCCCCCAAAAAACATGCAAATCCCCCAAATAAAATAGTTAAGAAATATTAGAAAGAGCAATGTCAGAGTTCGGAATATAAATAACAATGCACTCTCTGGGGCATAAACCTGACGACTATTATCAATGACAAATGTGTATACAAATGTGTATAAAGCAACTTACACTCGCAAGTACCGTGCCATTTCATTGACGTAAACAGTCCTGATAGTAGATACATACAGAGTGCAATAGGCCCTCTAGCAGTGGTTACAGTCTGTCAGTGGTTTATGATTCACGGGCAGCGCTCTGTTCATGCAACACGCTCTGGGATGCTAAGCACTACATCACGATGACGGGCTCAAGGGCAGCCATTATCGGCACGTCAACATGATGAGTCCATTTCCCCCGTGTTTTTTCCTCCTCTAAAATAAAAAACGATGGAGAGGGGGAAGATAACATTTTTTTTTTTTTAAATGGAACACGAAGTTGAGGTGGGAAGAGGAGAAACGGAACACAATGACAGCCTTGCTCACGCTTAGCTCTCAGAACTTAATGGGCCGCCGTGGGCCGTAAAAGCGGCAGCGGTGGTTCCGTTCTCATTTCCATCCCCGTAGCGTTGGCCCATCAATCGTCCTTTTAAGGGAGCGGGATTGATGAGGTGGCGCCCCTACGCTCCCCCCACCAGCACCCTCCTCCTCCTTGTGCATCCGGGCTTGTGAATTAGTTGTCAAAATCTTGCAGAAGCAGAGTGGAAGGTTGTCAGATGAAAATGGAGGGAAATCACTGTCTGTCTACGGAAGGTCACAGAGTTCATCCCATCCACCTTCCTGGCTGTCTTTTCTACATAAAATGCCCCCCCTCCCCCGGTGAGAATTGGTAGGTGAAGTTTAAAGGAAAAATCCACCCCAAAACTATTTGTCCATTGTTGACATAGTCCCAATATGTTTTGCATGTCAACAATCAAGTTTAAGATATAGAACTTTCAAAATACAGATATGCAGCCAGTATGAACAATTTCGGTATAATTGCAGTACTGCACAGTAATTTAGGATAACAGTCCACTGTTGATCCTTGTTGGGCATATCTGACAAAAAGGTCTGTCTTAACGTTTTTCATAAATGCATGAAACATTGTCGTGATATAGGGCAGGCCATGGCATTTCCGATACCTTTACCATTACTTATGTTCATTTGGACAAGATCAGCAGTACAACAGGGGTTTACAACCTCTAGACTAGAGAGCATGGAATCACAGCCATGTACGATTGCCGCCGCAAATGTTGCTGCCACCGTGAGTGTGATTTAGGCCGACAGACGGTACATACACGTAGTTGAGCTCGCAGTTCTTCACGTTACCCCTGTCCTCGTCGGCAATGTCGTCGTTTCGCTTGACCTCCCTCTCCGCGCATGACCGGATCTGTTCATCATCATCATCATCATCATCGAGAGAGAGAGAGAGAGGCAGAAGGGGAGAGGGGCAAAACACAACAGTTGCATGTTGAATAGCAATATCCTGCCCCCCCCCCCTAATGTTCGGAGACATTTTGTTTTTTCATCCCGTCACCAACTTCACACTGCCCCAGTGGAATGTAATTGGGATGTAATTTCTGTAGTATAGATGGGGAGGGGTGGGGTTATGGAGCGACCTTGTGAAATATATACATCACCTTAACCATCTCGTCATCCCCCGCCAACTTCCCCTTGGCCTCAATGTCCCCACATTCACTGTACGAGATGAAACAGCTATTTGCTGCCATGAGAGCCATTTTTCCCTGGAATGGGGGAAAGAGAAAGAAATTAGTAAAAAAAAAAAAAATTAAAAAGGAAGACAAACAGAAATGAAATGAAGAGAATATTTGACAGATGAGTTTCACCTCGCGAGGTAAAAGCTCATATGCAGAGAGCGTCAAGCTTTCACTCCGAACCGCATCAACAAAGCAACAAGCTTGTGAGGAAAACGAGGCTTATCTATATTTTGGGTTACTATGCAACAAGTTCTATATGAAATGGCATTATATCACAGTCTTTGTATGCATCGACTTTGACAAAAAAACATTTTTGATTGACAGTTGCTTCACTCACGTCCTGGAAAACAGGCTCCCACTGTTCGCGGGGCCGATGGCGTCGGAACGCCCCACCACGACCCCCTCCGAGGTGATCCCGAGATACTTCCCGTAGCCAGACTTCAGGGCTACCCTAGGGAGAAAAACACAGGAGAACAACATTCATGCCTGGATACTGGCAGGTTG
The DNA here is from genome assembly GCF_034236695.1 of Oncorhynchus nerka. Classification (NCBI taxonomy): domain Eukaryota; kingdom Metazoa; phylum Chordata; class Actinopteri; order Salmoniformes; family Salmonidae; genus Oncorhynchus; species Oncorhynchus nerka. The sequence continues at coordinate 63,815,569 of NC_088406.1, forward strand.
ATTTGAGTGTCTAAAAACTTTTCCAAAGACCATTCAAAGATAAAGACCATTTGAACGACAGAAGTGATGCTCCTTTATAACATTCCCATTTAAATCCAATTTTGTATTTATAAAATTGTAAACCTGCAGAGACTGTAATTGTTCTTCCAAAGTCTATTATAACTCACCAGGGGACACTTTCTATTCAGATTTGGAGAGAAGAAGTCAACATAAAATGTGCGTAGGTGATATTTACTCCTTTCATACGTACCTAGAGTCTGACAGCTTGATGGCAGTGAACTGCTCCGGGGGGTCTGGCCCTTCATCGTCTGGAAAATATCAAAGAAAACATTTCCCTTTTAAGAGTCACGAAACCCTGATTGATATTCTAAAAATCAGAGCATTTTCACTTTTTTATTTTCCTTATTTTTATCCGAGAGGAGCTTTAGTGTTGGTTTAATGAGGATTAAAACTAGACAACTCTATTATCACTTCAAACATTTGGGAGCCTGGCTCTGCCGACTTAACATTCAGAGTGTCGAAACGTCGGGCACGATTAGCATTTCTCACATTCTCTCGCCAGGGTTGTGATCTTGGGGAAGAAAAATAAATCTGTTTCAGTGGTGCCAATACAATGCATTTGATCTAGAATATATTAACGTACAATAATGATGTGTCATTCTGAGAAACAGGCAATTTGCATAATTTCCTCTACCCTTGAGACGTACTGACGTAGAGCCTTCATGTTTTACTAATGCTTCATGGTCCTTAATAACACACAACCTCGGGCTACACAATGTTGCTGCTGTGTGCTAGCGATCGCCTACACCCAACCCTACTCTCTGAAACCCAGACCTCAAATCTTGCGTAATTTCATCAGATGCTCGATTAGGTTCTTGGGGAGATGTATGAGAACAGATACTATAAGACTAGAGAAATCTCCACCCCCTTAAAAAAAAAAGAAACTCTCGGCTAAAGGCTCCCACCCCTTCAGAAAATGTTCCACTTGAAATCATTGCCCCAATTTAAGCACCACCCTAAATGCGGTGACACCCTGTGGAGATCGGCCACTCTCAACTTATCGTTTGATTGGTCAATGGTGGTTGGTTTTTGGGTTAAAAGGTTACACCTTCAGATGTTATAAATAGGATGAAATGCTTTTGTTCTCTCTCTTGTCCTGTATCCAGTCCATGGAGGAAGGTTGCATGATCAATTCTCCTTTCCTAGACTTCTAAGGTCTCTGGCTTAGTAAGCCTTTCTTTGTTCACGCGTTATCCTGCAAAGTTCACCTTAGGATCTATATGCTTGGAAAATATTGCCCAATGCTTGCTTGTATATCTTTATATTCATTATCTTTATGGAGTCGGATAAACATTTTAATAGGCTAATTGCTTACTCGCGTGTGCTGTGTACTGTATATTCACATAATACATATTATCAATATATATTACTGCCCATTATAGCTTCATGCCCTAGTGTCCTTTTCTTTCTCCTCGGTGATGGATAAAAGTTGTGGATGGATTTCTACCCTATTGCTTTGTCCTGCCAGATCAGGGGCCATTTATGAAAGGAAGCTAGTTAATCATACCGAGAAACACACTCCGTAAGGATGTGACCATCACAGGTTCTCACAACTTTAGGGAAAGATAAGGGGGGCTCTGTCAATTTCAAGGACAGGCTGATGCAAATGTAAACCACACCTCTGTGTGCAATCATTGGGCTAGCAAATAAATTCCCTAGGCTCACATACAGTGGGGCAAAAAAGTATTTAGTCAGCCACCAATTGTGCAAGTTCTCCCACTTAAAGATGAGAGAGGCCTGTAATTGTCATCTATTTGCAAATTATGGTGGAAAATAAGTATTTGGTCAATAACAAAAGTTTCTCTCAATACTTTGTTATATACCCTTTGTTGGCAATCACAGAGGTCAAACGTTTTCTGTAAGTCTTCACAAGGTTTTCACACACTGTTGCTGGTATTTTGGCCCATTCCTCCATGCAGATCTCCTCTAGAGCAGTGATGTTTTGGGGCTGTTGCTGGGCAACACAGACTTTCAACTACCTCCAAAGATTTTCTATGGGGTTGAGATCTGGAGACTGGCTAGGCCACTCCAGGACCTTGAAATGCTTCTTACGAAGCCACTCCTTCGTTGCCCGGGTGGTGTGTTTGGGATATAATTGTCATGATGAAAGACCCAGCCACATTTCATCTTCAATGCCCTTGCTGATGGAAGGAGGTTTTCACTCAAAGTCTCACGATACATGGCCCCATTCATTCTTTCCTTTACACGGATCAGTCGTCCTGGTCCCTTTGCAGAAAAACAGCCCCAAAGCATGATGTCTCCACCCCCATGCTTCACAGTAGGTATGGTGTTCTTTGGATGCAACTCAGCATTCTTTGTACTCCAAACACGATGAGTTAAGTTTTTACCAAAAAGTTATATTTTGGTTTCATCTGACCATATGACATTCTCCCAATCTTCTTCTGGATCATCCAAATGCTCTCTAGCAAACTTCAGACAGGCCTGGACATGTACTGGCTTAAGCAGGGGGACACATCTGGCACTGCAGGATTTGAGTCACTGGCGGCGTAGTGTGTTACTGATGGTAGGCTTTGTTACTTTGGTCCCAGCTCTCTGCAGGTCATTCACTAGGTCCCCCCGTGTGGTTCTGGGATTTTTGCTCACCATTCTTGTGATCATTTTGACCCCACGGGGTGAGATCTTGCGTGGATCGAGGGAGATTATCAGTGGTCTTGTATGTCTTCATTTCCTAATAATTGCTCCCACAGTTGATTTCTTCAAACCAAGCTGCTTACCTATTGCAGATTCAGTCTTCCCAGCCTGGTGCAGGTCTACAATTTTGTTTCTGGTGTCCTTTGACAGCTCTTTGGTCTTGGCCATAATGGAGTTTGGAGTGTGACTGTTTGAGGTTGTGGACAGGTGTCTTTTATACTGATAACAAGTTCAAACAGGTGCCATTAATACAGGTAACGAGTGGAGGACAGAGGAGCCTCTTAAAGAAGAAGTTACAGGTCTGTGAGAGCCAGAAATCTTGCTTGTTTGTAGGTGACCAAATACTTATTTTCCACCATAATTTGCAAATAAATTCATTAAAAAATCCTACAATGTGATTTTCTGGATTTTTTTCTCATTTTGTCTGTCATAGTTGAAGTGTACCTATGATGAAAATTACAGGCCTCTCTCATCTTTTTAAGTGGGAGAACTTGCACAATTGGTGGCTGACTAAATACTTTTTTGCCCCACCATGTTTCTCAGACCACAATAGTCAGACAGACAGTTTAAATTCTAATTATATTCCATCCCCTAAAGCAGGCCTATATCTCCCCGTGACCCTTGACCTTACAGAGGGCATTCACAAAGTCTCCCGCATCCAGTGACTAAGCATCTTGAGGGCTTTTCTCAGCTTGAGAGGGCTAAACTATTCTAGACGGGGTTCCTTCTTACTGAAAATCCCATAAAAGTGCAGAAACATCATCTCTCTGTCCCTGTAACTCAATTTCTCTTTCATCTCATTTAAATGAGCCTGCCTCCCAAGTTAGAGCCTCACCAAGGGAATAGGAATAGTTCACGTTTTATTCTCCTGGCCATTTTCCCTCTTTCTCCCTCTTCAATGAAAAACCGTGAGCTGAATCCCAGGTCTGCGTTTCTGTCTTTGGAGGGTGGATGGGTTTTATTGAACATTTCTCAAAACATCTCTCACCTTAGGGCAGAGAATTTTTGCCTGGAAACTCCCATTTAGACTAGCTTGGCTAGTTAGGTGTTCCACCCCCAAGTTGAGGCCTTTTCCCTGAGGCTCAGGGGCTGGTGTAATGGAGCTCTGGCTTGCTAGTCAGTGGGGCTAACAGTGGGGAGACGAAGCATATCGTCTGTGAGCCTGGATTCAAAGATGTGATTCAAGCACACTTTGGCAATATCCCTCTAACTTGTCATGCACGCCAACTTTGAATGGTAAACATACAATCGAAATGGTTGGTGCCGATCTTTCCCGTTCATTTTAGATTGTGGACTACACTTTTCACCTTAAACTTGAAAAACTATGCATTTAAGAGGCAAAGAATCACAATGACATTAGGTCAATGATACTCATTTGGATCTTGATATCCATAAACCATGAGACGAGAGAGCTCTTTGCCTGTTACCTTGTTGCATTCTAACCCATCACAGAGCTGTGCAACACATTTCCTCCGAATATTTCATTGTCTTCCTGCCTCTGCAAATGGATGGGCACCATAAATCGTAGCTAGCACCAGATTCATATTGATGATATCCAATAACGTGCTTGAGAGGACAAAGAAATAGATTAATGCCTGGTGTGTGTGTGTGTGTGTGTGTGTGTGTGGAGGAGCAATTCCAGCTTCCTCGCTAAAACCATTACCCGGCAAGCTGTGCAGAAATGAATGTCCTAATAGCTTCTGGAACAACATAGTAGTTCAGTTCTCCCTTTCATTTTCCGTGTCCACTCTCTCAGAGTGTGATTTCAAATTGATTTAGAACGAAATGCTAAATCCTATACCGTTTAGGACAAAATTGGTTTAGATTTCAAAACGCTTGGTACCGCACGCAGGCAGTCATCGAATGCGGTGGTCATCGAAAAAGCAAGAAAATAAAGTTGGAAGAAACAATTAGTGAACCCCCGCATTCTCCACAATGACACAAAAAATTCCCTGCCACTTTGCCAGGCTAATGGAATGTGACGTCCATTACGGCTCTTTGGTTTCCTCACTTCGTATTGGAATAGAATGGAACATGAGAAAACTGGGCTTCATGGGGGAGATTTTCTTCCATTCTCTTCTGGGATTCATTCATTCCAGACGATTACCAGCTCCATTTGCTCTGTCTATAATGCCGAATTACAGAATCCAACACAGACCCAAAAAAAGTGTATTTACATTTTTTGGTGATATCAAATTGATACTTACAGTCTTGGAAATCACTGCAACTCTCTTACAGACTCCGGTGAGAAGGCCATGCATCCTCTGAAACACGACCCCGCCAAGCCGCACTGCTCGCTTAACATGGAAGCCAGCCGCACCAATATGTAGGAGGAAACACTGTACAGCTGGCGACCAAAGTCAGCATGCATGCGCCCGGCTGCCACAAGTCGCTAGAGCGCGATGGGACAAGGACATCCCAGGCGGCCAAACCCTCCCCTAACCCGGATGACGCTGGGCCAATTGTGCGCTGCCTCATGAGTCTACCGGTCGCGGTCGGCCCCCGACACAGCCCGGGATCAAACCCGGATCTGTAGACCGCTGCGCCACTCGGGAGGCCCCGATGCAGACAATTCAAGTAAATGCAAGTGACATGCTGGCCAGGCTTGCATTTCAAAAACGACTTTATAAGAGGGAACAATCAACAGGACCACTTTAGATTTCTCTCTCTCCTTCATTTCAATCTTGTCAGTTCGAATTGCAAAGTGAAATCATTTAAGAATTTACAGCCATTTTAGAGTGACTCATTCTGACAACTTGAGTGAAGTTGCCATCTAAACGGTTGCACAAGACACCACACCGCCTTGACTTAAGCAGATTAAGTTCACAAAACAACGTGTGCTCAAGCTACCAGTTGCGCGACCATACCTTACAATAACCATCATTTATGATAATCATAATGTATGATGATAATAAGTAAATCAAGTTCCAATTGAAACTACAGTCCCATTAGTTGTTTTTTTTGAGACATGAAGATGCCTTTAGTTTAGTGGGCCAACCTGTTGAGTTGTGCAGACAACCCAAATTGGTAACATTGGTGCAAGTCACTTGAATCACAGTTGATTTCAGCAGCTGAGCTGCTAGGGATGTGACAGAGATGAGGGGATTCAAGAAGTGTTTTGGCGATAGCTTGCCAAACTACCCTCTCAAAGCTCCTGCAACATCTGGCTGACATTTAACTGTGTCTGTGGTTACTAGCCTGGCTCCACAGCTACACCAGCGGAAGAAGGCAGAGGGTGATGATGAATGGCAGTCGGCCACTTCTGGTGTGCCACAAGAGGGCGTTGTCTCACCATATCCGTTTATCCTTCACATGTCCAACCGAAAAGTTCAGTGACACTGGGTATGCTGATGATGTAGGGCTGTCCTGAGCCATATACAACTAACCAGCATCCAGGAGGACACTTCCATGGGCTTCGAGGCAAAAGCAGCTGGAAGAGTGGGCCACATCCAACAACCTGCTCCTGAATGGAAAAAAAGTCTGTGGAAATTCAGATATGTTATTATTGAGACCATCCACAACCCGCACCACTAATCCTAGAAGGACAGGAAGTACCAGTGGTAACAACAACTAAATATATCGGTTTTCATCTAGACTCTAACCTCAGTGGTGACACACATGCGGAGCAGTCAGTGAGGAAGGCCTCAAAATGTCTGCACTTTTTGAATGGTCTTGCCAGAAATGGCCTACTCACTGAAGATCTGGTCACAGTCTATACTATACTGGTCAGACCTTGTCTGGAAAACGGTGGAGTGCTGTTAGTTGGATGCAGTAAAAAGCAGCAGGCCCAACTAGACAGGGTGCAGAGGAGGGCCTTGAGGATCATCTCCAGAGTTGGAGCAGTCCAACCACAGCTCCCCTCGCAGTGCATCTGGCAAGGAACATGCACACTCTCCAACAACCCCTGCATGACCCGCTCCCTCTAAGGGAGGTGACTGCACCACCAGGCTGCTGAGAAAGACAGTCCTGTGTTACTGCCCGTATTATAAAACAACAAAAACACCACTCTACCCACTGCTGTCAGACTGTACAATAACTTTAGCTCTTACAGACCTAATCTTAACCATTCAGTTTGACCACCATGAAAATAAATGTCAAATATATATATATATGCGCACACACACACACAGTGGGGAGAACAAGTATTTGATAACCTGCAAAATCAGCAGTGTTTCCTACTTACAAAGCATGTAGAGGTCTGTAATTTTGATCATAGGTACACTTCAACTGTGAGAGACGGAATCTAAAACAAAAATACAGAAAATCACATTGTATGATTTTTAAGTAATTAATTAGCATTTTATTGCATGACATAAGTATTTGATCACCTACTAACCAGTAAGAATTCCAGCTCTCACAGACCTGTTAGTTTTTCTTTAAGAAGCCCTCCTGTTCTCCACTCATTGCCTGTATTAACTGCACCTTTTTGAACTTGTTACCTGTATAAAAGACACCTGTCCACACACTCAATCAAACAGAATCCAACCTCTCCACAATGGCCAAGACCAGAGAGCTGTGTAAGGACATCAGGGATAAAATTGTAGACCTGCACAAGGCAGGGATGGGCTGCAGGACAATAGGCAAGCAGCTTGGTGAGAAGGCAACAACTGTTGGTGCAATTTTTAGAAAATGGAAGAAGTTCAAGATGACGGTCAATCACCCTCAGTCTGGGGCTCCATGCAAGATCTCACCTCGTGGGGCATCAATGATCATGAGGAAGGTGAGGGATCAGCCCAGAACTACACGGCAGCACCTGGTCAGGAATGGGAGAAGGTCATGTGGTCTGATGAGACAAAAATAGAGCTTTTTGGTCTAAACTCCACTCGCCGTGTTTGGAGGAAGAAGAAGGATGAGTACAACCCCAAGAACTCCATCCCAATCGTGAAGCATGGAGGTGGAAACATCATTCTTTGGGGATGCTTTTCTGCAAAGGGGACAGGACGACTGCACCGTATTGAGGGGAGGATGGATGTATTGCGAGATCTTGGCCAACAACCTCCTTCCCTCAGTAAGAGCATTGAAGATGGGTCGTGGCTGGGTCTTCCAGCATGACAACGGCCCGAAACACACAGCCAGGGCAACTAAGGAGTGGCTCCGTAAGGAGCATCTCAAGGTCCTGGAGTGGCCTAGCCAGTCTTCAGACCTGAACCCAATAGAAAATCTTTGGAGGGAGCTGAAAGTCCGTATTGCCCAGTGACAGCCCCGAAACCTGAAGGATCTGGAGAAGGTCTGTATGGAGGAGTGGGCCAAAATCCCTGCTGCAGTGTGTGCAAACCTGGTCAAGAACTACAGGAAACGTATGATCTCTGTAATTGCAAACAAAAGTTTCTGTACCAAATATTAAGTTCTGCTTTTCTGATGTATCAAATACTTATGTCATGAAATAAAATGCAAATGAATTACTTAAAAATAATACAATATGATTTCCTGGATGTTTGTTTTAGATTCCGTCTCTCACGGTTGAAGTGTACCTATGATAAAAATGAATTATTTCTAATCTTTCCTGATGTGTGGAGACATTTCACTGCAGCTAATGTAGAAGGAAAAGCTGTGTACATTTGCAAATACTGTGCCAAATCATATGTGAAGAATGCAACAAAAATGCAGAATCATCTGGCAAAGTGCATAAAGTTTCCTCAGTGCTCACAACAAGCAACCTCTGACAAAAGTATCTCTACTTCTAATCAAAGTGAAAATGATGAATCAGACACCTTATCAATATTAACAGCTCATGGTCCTCCTGGAATCAGAAGTTTTTTTTTAACTCAATAGCGAACGTAGTCAGAAATGCTGGGGAATGTCTTGCTCGAGCTGTGTATGCAACTGGTTCACCTCTGATTCTCACAGGCAATGTGTATTGAAGAGATTTTTGTAATGTTCTTCGCCCAGCATACACCCCTCCAACTAGACATGCTTTATCTACTCATTTGCTAGATACAGAGTTCAACAGAGTTCAAGTGAAGGTCAAGAAAATCAGAGAAAGCAGACCGTATTGCAATCATCTCTGATGGGTGGTCGAATGTCCGTGGGCAAGGAATAACTAACTATATCATCTCCACCCCTCAACCAGTATTCTACAAGAGCAAAACAAGGGACAACAGACACACCGGTCTCTACATTGCAGAAGGCAGTCATCAATGACTTTGGACAACAGAAGGTATTTGCACTGGTGACAGACAATGCTGCGAACATAAAGGCTGCTTGGTCTAAAGTGGAGTCCTACCTTCACTTCACACCCAATGGCTGTGCTGCTCATGTATTGAATCTGCTTCTCAAGGACATTATGGCACTGAAAACAATGGATACACTCTACAAGATAGCCAAGAAAATGGTTAGGTATGTGAAGGGTCATCAAGTTATAGCAGCAATCTACCTCACCAAGTGAGAAGAATAAGAGCACCACATTGAATCTGCCCATCAACACCCGTTGGGGTGGGGTTGTCATCATGTTTGGCAGTTCCCATGAGGGGAAGGAGTCTCTCCAAGAAATTGCCATATCACAGTCTGCCGATATGGACAGCTCCACCAAGAGGATCCCCCCTTGATGATGTATTTTGGGAGAGAGTGGTAAGCAGCCTGAAACCTATAGCAGTAGCCATTGCACAGATTTAGGGAGACAATGCCATCCTGTCTGATGTTCAGACCCTGCTTGCAGATGTAAGAGAATAAATTCATACTGCCATGCCCACTTCACTGTTGCTCCAAGCAGAGGAAACTGCAGTTCTGAAATAAATCAAAAAGTGTGAACACTTCTGCGTGAAACCCATACATGCCGCAGCGTACATGTTGGACCCCAAGTATGCTGGCAAGAGCACCCTGTCTGGTGCAGAGATCAACAAGCCATATGGTGTCATCACTACCGTGTCTCGCCACCTTGGCCTGGATGAGGGCAAGGTTCTTGGCAGTTGGGCGAAGTATACTTCCAAGCAAGGGCTTTGGGATGGAGATGCAATATGGCAGTTGTGCCAACATATCTCATCAGCCACCTAGTGGGAGGGACGTTGTGGATCTGAGGGTCTTTCCCCTGTTGCCTCCATCATCATCCAAATCAGAGCGCAACTGGTCCTTGTTTGGGAACACACGCATACCAAAGAACACAACAGGCTGACCAATACAAGGGTTGAAAAATCAGTGGCCATTCAAGCAAATTTGAGGCTTTTTGAGCCTGACAACAAGCCATCCTCAATCAGGTTGGAAAATGACAGTGAAAGATGAGGCCTCAGAGTCTGATGTTCAGAGGTGGACATTGAGGAGGTCCAGGGAGAAGACATGGAAGCCTGAGAGGAAGACAATCAAAGCTTTAGTTTCTAGATTATCATTATACAGATGTCTGTTGAAAACGTTTTTGGGAGATGTGATGGATCATTGGGGATCATTCAATATTTCCTTTCTTTTGTTGTTCAGTGAAATCATCCCATGTGAAGAGTCAAATCATTTAATTAAAGTTCAAAAATGAATTTTTTTATTATTTCTATTGGAATGATTTAATAATTTGAAATTATGTCTACTTACGATAAGGTAAAAGGTTTATGTTTCTGTCTCCATATGATATGGTAAATATATTCAATGCAAAAAAAACATCTACATTTAAATGGTATTAATTTGCATATATATTTTTGTTAATTCCCAAATATTCCTGTTAATTACCACCTCTGAATATTCCCCAAAATGTGCAACCCTACTCAGTACTGTCTTGTGATGAGTAACCCTGCCCCAAAGATTTGTGTTAGGGGTCAATCCATTTAAACAAAACTTTCCATACATGTTTGCCCATGGAAACATGTGTCACAAAGGGACTTTTTGAACCTGAATGTCAAAACATTCAGGAGATAAAGGGGCTCAAAGTTGACACATGTTGCACATCCCACCATACCATGAGACATCAATGTCTTCATCACTGGAAAAGATAAACGGTTCATTTAAAAGCTGTCAAACGATTACAAAAAAGTTACTTTCTGAGCACTTCTACAAAGGGCAAATATGTATGGAAGGTTTACTTTAAATCAAAAGGGGTGCTGTCAAAAAAGTGATTGAATTCAAAAGGATTTTCCCTTAGGTCTTGAATTGTGCATAAGCCCCCTATTTGATACCTGTGGTTTGCAATCTCTTCCTGTGTTTGTCTCATAACAGTCTAAAACAGTCATCTGTATCTAAACAAATCAAAATGTCCACTACGTTCAACCTCCCTCCCTGCCCCCTGGTAACAGGTGCAGGAGAGTGAGAGCTGTAACAGGGACTCGACCCCCAGCTCATGCGGTGCAGAGGTGAAAGCCTAACGGACTGTACCACAAAAGCCTCTGGGTTGAGGCAGTACAACGCTCCCATACGCCACTTACTCAAGCATAACATTCTGATCATGCCCCACACACATCACCAACACTTCAAAATTAACCCTATCGAATCAATGATGTAACAAATGGCAAAAAGTCTCTCGAAACACTTCCCCCTGTCCAATCAAGTAGCAAAACAACCTAGTATGGCATACAGCAAATTGTGTGCATCATCATCATCATGCATTAATGACAAAACACATAACACCCTAATCCCTATATTATTGTGCACTACGTTTGACCAGAGCTCTATGTGACTTGGATTAGAAGTAGTGTACTACAAAGGAAATATTGGGTGAATTTAGCTAAAGATAGTCTCGCACTTTTCTTACCTTGATGTGGTGCACCAACTGTGAAAAGACCATTATCCAGGGCATGGATGTAGGAATTAGTCTGCATCTCTATTGCAACCGTTCCTGAAATCTCCCCAAAGCCACTGATACACCACCATCCACCTAGAAAGCAGAAAAAAACATGATTGTTTGCTACTTTGTGAAGTATCATAAGAACCCTTTTCAACTAGCGAGCTACCAAGAATGACCAGCAAACAACATACCAACAATATCCGGTTTATCTTGTGCATCGTCCCTTTTTCTCTTCTTATCCTTGTGCTTCTTCTTCTTTCTACAAGACAATTATGGATCAACATTAGCAAGGTCAAATTGGGAAAAAGGAAAATAGCAAACAGTTATCTAGCTAACATTAGCCAGTAATTAACTGTTAATGCCTGGTCAGAGTCGATGAACGATAGCTAGTTTGATAGCATTATTAGCCATCTTCCACACAAACAAATATTGAATTCGATGTTGAGGAATAAACTCACCCCTTGTTAAGTCCTTTCAAAACAAGTTTTGTTATTTTCACTTTGGAATAGTCAGCCATATCTTCAGATTATGGGAAACTAGCTAGCCACCAAGCTAACAACATAAACAAACGAAAACAACATGCGAGTACGGTGGCTGTCGAGGTAAAAACAAATATCAGTTACCAAACGAGCGATCTGTTCTTTAGAGAATATATTAACATTGAATACATTGACTAATGCCTTGTTTGTTTAGCAGCATTTTTTTTGTTCAATGTAAAAGGTGATGTGTTACTAATTATGTGTTACTAAGTGTGACAGAGAGTCGTACACACTCTGTATAAGCTCACAGTAATTTAATGGGTAAAGGAAACCACCAACATTTCTTCTAGGTTACTATGGTCATTGGTTGCACTAATTGCACTGTTTGTCTACATAACCTGGTTCAAGCATTCATGACATTACCCTGAAGAAGGCACAGTGATGCCAAAACGTTTGTGGTTTACCCAATACATTACCCTGAGATTATATAGAGGGTTTGTGACTCTATTTTCTATAGCCTACAGCTTTCTTGCTGTTACAGTAGTCAGCACCTATACGAAATTTTTTGGGTGTGCAACAGCTCATGCTTTTCACTAGACTAAGTGTCCCAGAGAGTCACACTTTAAACTTGCACACACTCACAATATCACCCCAACTCCACACACATCCATTAATGCCGTAGTCAAGGAGCAGCTTAAGTGGCCATGAGTCTCTGCACAGTCTCACATAGAGTGTATCTCTGTAAACTCCCCGAGTCCAGGCCAAGGCTGGCAGTGAGTGTGAGGGAAATTGACTGTCTGTCTCCTGGCTCAGAGGAGTACTGGAGTTTGGCTTTTCTCTCAATAGACAGTGTGTCTGCTGTCTCTGACCAGCAAATTACTGTAAATTACTACCCAGACATTGGTTCTGTTTATTCATTCACCAAGACTCCTGGAGGGGCTGAAAGAGAGCATGAACACAGACCAATGCATATGCGCACACACACACACACATTCTCTCTTATGCACACTCTCACACACTGGCACTCACACTCTCTCTTTCACACACACACAAAGTATCTCACACTCACACACAAATTCATTCTACTTCAACGAACACGCATATGTGTGCTGCTCAACATCACACAATGCGCCAGAAATGTGAAACACTGACTCCACCGACTGCTAACAGGTACATGGCGTTGTGTCAAATTCCTGCACCAATTCCTCCCAGAGTCTTCATTGAAACAACCAACATGTGAGCCATAGCAAGTATCGACCTAGGTGAGAGGGGTGCACTCAAATTAAGGTTTATACTAATGGCACCCCATTAAGGAAGAATAGGCCAATCAGGAAGCCTGTGACAGGAGGTAATAAATCATTGGATGACAGTGTCAGGAAGTAAAATTAATGAGACAGAAGCCTGCCCTTTGTGGTGAAGCAAAGCGCTACCAGGCAGCGGTGTTTCTCAGAGCTGAAAAGTCACACAGACAAAGTGGAGAGACTCAGATGATGTGGGATCACTGAAGTCAATTAAATGCTTTCAGTGATGATAAATGGTCATTTTAGAGAGTTGTATAACTTACGATCAATCAATCAAATGTATTTTGTATGAAGCCCTTTTTACATCAGCAGTTGTCAAAGTACTTTAAAGATACCCAGCCTAAAATCCCAAAGAGCAAGCAATGCAGAGTCAGAAGCACAGTGTCTAGGAAAACTCCCTAGAAGGCAGGAAGCTATAAGAAACCTAAAGAGAAACCAGGCTCCAAGGGTTGGCCAATCTTCTTCTGGCTGTACTGGGTAGAGATTTAAGACAAATCACATATTTTGTTTCAAACTACTCTACTCTATCATATTAGCTAGTATAGCCATCGTACTCCTAACCAGTTACTAGTGATCTGCAAGGACATGCCAGCGTGCAAGCAATATGGTGGAATTCCCTCACACCCTTCCACTTACCTATAGTTTGGAAGGAAATTAAGACATTTGATTGGATCACAGCCCAGTAACATTTCTCAAATGGGAAGATTGTAGTGAATGTTCTCTGGATGTGAGACTTAAAAATAATTCAGATATATTGCAGTGATAACAAAATGTGATTATAAACATTACTGCTTTTGAAAATGTTTGCAATGTGTTTGAGTCAGTGGAGCGAGTAATCCCAAATCAATTTGCAAACATGAAAGTTAGTCTTGTTTTCATAAATATTTTTTGACAATTAGAGTCATTTGCGAGTGTGAACCAAATGAGAATCAAGAGTTAAGCCTCAATTAGCCGAACGCTCGGACAAAACTAAAGATGTCGCTGGATGGAAAGAGAAGTCACTGCAGCTTAGATTTGACTGTTTTTGACAAAGTTATTCAATCGGTTTCAAGCAAACACACAACTGAAGACGCTCTCTGTGGAGGTTTAGATTGTATGTGTCCCAAATGGTACAGTGTTCCCTTTGTAGTGCACTTCTTTTGACTAGGGCCTATAGGGCTCTGGTCAAAAGTAGAGCATTACAAAGGGAGTAGTGTGCATTTCGGACTCAGACTCTGCCTCTTGGTAATTGAGCTCTGTGATGTTCCCTTTCTGTCCTTAAAATGCATTTGATCTAATAAGTCCTCCTGCTCCATTAGCTGCCTTTCAGCTGTGAAGGAAAATTCATCGTCCTTTATGTGGCCAAGACCCAAAACGAGGATAACAAAAAAATTGGTTTAGGAAATAGTGTTTCAGGGAGAAGAGATGTTTGTGGCATTTTAGTTTGACTTCCAAGCGTGAAGCAATTGTGAAAGTAAACTATGACAAACCATTGAAAGTTAATGTCAAAGTGCACGCACGGGCATGAGCACCCACAAATATACACACGCACGCACCACAGTAAACTATGAACCCTATGATGGTGGCTATGCACACAGTGAGTAGTTAAACGCAGAGGAAAGCAATCCCATTTGTAAAATGATGAGATTGACCAGAGGTGTTCCTAAATTACAGCTATCCAGTAAAAAGCCTCTAGAGGACTGAGTGTTCCGTCAGATAACGGCAGACAGTTCGAGACGTCTCAATTGATAGGAACTGACATGCAAACACTCCCCTCTCTCTCTCATTCTCTCCCTCTACCGCTCTCTCTCCTTCCTTGTTCCACTCCTTCTCTCCCTCCGTTCCTTTCCCCCAAACCATTAGCACTACAGTCCCTCAACTCCTGTTCAGCCTGCCTTGCAAACATAAGTGCCATCTACTCTCCCCCGCAACCACCTCCCTCCCTCCTCTCTCTCTCCGCTGTCACTCAAACCCTTCCTGCGAGGACTCGGGTGATTCAGGGTGAAATGACTGACAGCGACCAAGCAGGTATCCCCGACTCCCTGTTAAGTGACGGCGTGCAGTTACGCCCCCCTCTCACTTTGTCAATGTCACCGTGCCCCGCTGACGGCTGCTCTTCAGGGATTACCAACTCCTGTAGCGCTCTTTAATGTGGGTGACATTGGTGAGACGGAGAGAGCTTGAGTAACGGATTCTTAAGATGTGGTCCCGAGGGGCCCACTTAGTTAAAAAAAAAATTACACAGTGATGTCATCTCCTGGCCGGATGGTGGTGGTGGTGGTGGTGGGGGGGTGTCTTTGTCATTTGAGAGGGGCGTAACCCCTGGCCTGATTATTATAGTAGCTGTTGGGGACTTCCCAACCTATGGATACATGGCCCAGTCCAAAAACAACCCTTAGCCTCTAAATCAAAGGCACATTCTGTAGACCTGAAAAAAGTGTGTGATTATTCCCACAATATGGTAGTAGCTCCACCTTGCACTCTTTGGTAGTTTGGCCCACTAAGATTTACATGCTAAAATCGCCACTGCTTAAATTGGACAGATTTTGGTCAGAGATAGCCCACTAGGTACAGACGTGTTCAACTATTTCAACTATTTATCTATTTTGGATTTACATTTGGTTGAGTTGTCAACTAATGTGAATTCAACATTAAATAAATAAAACAATTTGCCAGGTCATTGGATTTAGGTTAAAAGTTGGGCATAAAAATGGATATTCCCTTATGTTAACTTTTTTCAAGTCCAATCATTTTCCCACGTTGAGTCAACGTCCTCGCATCGATTTTTTTTTTGGGGGGGGGCGTTGAAATGAACTGGAAACATAGCTTCGCCTCTCTCTGTCAGTACCAAGCCTTCCAAAAAGATAGAAGAGGACAGCAACACAAGGGTGGACCCTCAACCACAGACTCTATGGGTTGGTTTCCCAGACACAGAGGAAGCCTAGTGCTAGACTAAAATGAATGTTCAATGGAGATTCACCACTAAAAATACTTCATCTGTGTCTGGGAAACGGGCAATATAAGCATAGCAAGCTGTTAACCATGTGGCAAGTTATTGACTTGTGTTGTGTTAGTGTAAATTCACTTCTGCAAATGAGAGTGCAATGGAACAAAAAAACTCCAGAAATTACACACCTGTTCAAAAGTTTGGGGGTCACTTAGAAATGTCCTTGTTTTTGAAAGAAAATCACCTTTTTTTTGTCCATTAAAATAACATCAAATTGATCAGAAATACAGTGTAGACATTGTTAATGTTGTAAATGACAATTATAGCTGGAAACAGCTGTGTCACGTTCTGACCGTAGTTCCTTTGTTTTGTCTTTGTTTTAGTATGGTCAGGGTGTGAGTTGGGGTGGGCAGTCTGTTTGTTTTTCTATGTTGGTTTCTGTGTTCGGCCTAGTATGGTTCTCAATCAGAGGCAGGTGTCCTTAGTTGTCTCTGATTGAGAATCATACTTAGGCAGCCTTTTTCCACCTGTGTATCGTGGGTGTTTATTTTCTGTCTTTGTGTATGTCGCCAGACATGACTGTTTTGGTTTTCGTTCATTCAAGTTATTGTTTTTGCATTTCAGTGTTCAGTTTTGATTCATTAAATATTACATCATGAACATTTACCATGCTGCAAATTGGTCCTCCGATCCTTCTCGCTACTCCTCCTCAGAAGAGGAGGACGAGATCCGTTACAGACTGATTCTTTATGGAATGTCTACATAGGCGTACAGAGGCCCATTATCAGCAACCATCACTCCTGTGTTACAATGGCATGTTGTGTTAGCTAATCCAAGTGTTTTAATTTTAAAAGGCTAATTGATCATTAGAAAACCCCTTTGCAATTATGTTAGTACAGCTGAAAACTGTTGTTCTAATTAAAGAAGCAATAAAACTGGCCTTCTTCAGACTAGTTGAGTATCTGGAGCATCAGCACTCCTCTTTCTATTCTGGTTAGAGTCTGTTTGCGCTGTTCTGTGAAGGGAGTAGTACACAGCGTTGTATGAGATCTTCAGTTTCTTGGCAATTTCTTGCATGGAATAGCTTTCTTTCTCAGAATAAGAATAGACTGACGAGTTTGCTGAAGAAAGTTATTTGTTTCTGGCCATTTTGAGCCTGTAATCGAACCCACAAATGCTGATGCTCCAGATACTCAACTAGTTTAAAGAAGGCCAGTTTTATTGCTTCTTTAATCAGAACAGATGTCAGCTGTACTAACATAATTGCAAAAGGGTTTTCTAATGATCAATTAGCCTTTAAAATGATAAAATTGAATTAGCTAACACAACGTGCCATTGGAAGACAGGAGTGACGGTTGCTGATAATGGGCCTATGTAGATATTCCATTCAATATCAGCCGTTTCCAGCTGCAATAGTCATTTACAACGTTAACAATGTCGACACTGTATTTCTGATCAATTTGATGTTATTTTAATGGACAAAAAAAATAAGCTTTTCTTTCAAAAACAATGACATTTCTAAGTGACCCTGAACGTTTGAACGGTAGTGTACATTTAGTTCAAGCTTCACTAAGCTCAAACAAAGCTAGCACTTTGTGTGTGGCCCCATGATGTCTGTGGGCCCTGCATTTCCAATTCTGTTTCAAGATAGAAGAGAGAGCGCAAATAAAAAGCTAATTAACGTTAAACTGAAGATGTGCTGCGCTGTATACTCCCAAGTGGAAAAACAGATTAACTCAGGAAGAAAAAGTGGTTCAGACGATAAAAGAAGTAAGAAGCAGTCCAGGGACTAGTGTTTTGGAGCGAGTAGAGTACTTCTCTCATGGTGTGCTGGACTGTGGCATTACCTGACTTCATGGGGCTGTACTTCTGGAAATTGACTACAGTCTCTAGTCATTTGTGGGGCTTATGGCAATTTGGCCTCAGGCTATGGAAGATGGGAGTTCAGAAAATGGATAAACAGCCGTGAAATGTCCTTTCAGGACCTTGTTGAAGGTAACAGATAACCCATTTCCACTTTGTTTCTCTCTCCACCCTTCCTTTTTTCCGCCTGTATTTTTCTTAACGCTCACTCGGAGCGTAGGGAGAACGAGAGACTTTGCACTCTCTGGGGACGAGTGTCGCTAGCGACGCCGCAGGGAGGAAAACAGAGGTTACCACTTTATGGGTTCCATGTGAAGAGGTCAGATGTTGGTGATAGGAAAAAAAACAAGTAGTAATTCCCATAAGGCCAAGTGAGAGACAAGTCAACGGTGGTCTCACTTTGCTAGACATGCCATTTCACGGTGGCGCACCTGACAAAGCCATTACAAACAATGGACTTGATGGAGAACTGACATATGAATGGCTGACAAACAAAGGTCCGTGGTGAAAATTGTAATCATCAAAATGGCTCCATCCATGGTCATTTAAAACAGGGTCGCTCCTAATTTGAAGGGTTCCTACACAAGGACTTCATTACACATTCATCATTCCAACATTATACATTCATGACAGTAGCCTACTTCAGTATTACATAACTACTCTCGTTCCAGGTGACCAAATGAGGGTGGCTCATTTCATTAATGCTTTTGTCAACAAATGCATATCGATAATTGCAGTAGTAGTGACATTGATGTACAAAAATATTAGTTCCTCATATTAGTGGTTTGGAGAAAAACAGTGATTTGAGAAAATCCTTTTACAACCGTCTTCTCCGATTCCATATAGTGCCACGGACCACGGTTAAATTTAGGCCTGTAGCTGGCTCTCTGTAATTACAAAACTGTGGAGTGGACATTGAAGAAACCAGTCATTTTGGTGTCCAGTTTAAAGTAATGTCTTCCCTTCTCTTTGTCAGAGTACAGTAATACCCCATTGGACACACTAGTGACACTCCGGTTTCTCACAGGTTACCCTGCGGTAGATGTCCTGCATACAGACAGACAGACACACACTCCCCAGGTACACCTCAGCATGCCTTCTCCCTGGCAGGTGCTCGCTGTGTGGGGACTCTGAATGCCGTTGGCACACACTCCCCAGGTACACCTCAGCATGCCTTCTCCCTGGCAGGTGCTCGCTGTGTGGGGACTCTGAATGCCGTTGGCACACACTCCCGTTCCTGCTTACACAAGCCCCTCACCCTCTGTCACTCTCTCCTTCCCTCCCTCCTTCACACCCTTGTTCCATTCGTCTTATGCTGGTCCCTCGACCCTTTCATCCTTCCAGACCTAAAGGTTGTGCTTCATCAGTTGTGAATGTTAAAGTGATTAATTTAGCAGCCAAATGGGTCTTGTTGCTGCTGGGCCAATGAGATTAGGCTGTAGAGTCCAGTCAAAGTGTGTGTGTGTGTGTGTGTGTGTGTGTGTGTGTGTGTGTGAGAGAGAGAGAGTGCATGTTTGCGTGTGTCTGTGTGTGTTTAAAATTCAGTTTCAATATTTTATCATAGTCTACCCTCACCCCTCTCTGTCACATGCCAACACTAGGGGGCAGTGCCACCTCATAGATACTGTACGTACTAACCACTAAGGTCAGTGCTATCTGAGTTCCTTGGGATGTCCCTACCCTAAACCCTAACCTTAAGCCTTACCTTAACCATAACCAGGTCTTACCTAACCCTCACCTTAACCATTTTACAATTCTACTTCAATGGGGTAGGGATGTCTCAAATCAAATCAAATCAATTTATATAGCCCTTCGTACATCAGCTGATATCTCAAAGTGCTGTACAGAAACCCAGCCTAAAACCCCAAACAGCAAGCAATGCAGGTGTAGAAGCACAGTGGCTAGGAAAAACTCCCTTGAAAGGCCAAAACCTAGGAAGAAACCTAGAGAGGAACCAGGCTATGTGGGGTGGCCAGTCCTCTTCTGGCTGTGCCGGGTGGAGATTATAACAGAACATGGCCAAGATGTTCAAATGTTCATAAATGACCAGTATGGGCCAATAATAATAAGGCAGAACAGTTGAAACTGGAGCAGCAGCACGGTCAGGTGGACTGGGGACAGCAAGGAGTCATCATGTCAGGTAGTCCTGGGGCATGGTCCTAGGGCTCAGGTCCTCAGAGAGAGAGAAAGAAAGAGAGAATTAGAGAAGGCATATGTGGGGTGGCCAGTCCTTTTCTGGCTGTGCCGGGTGGAGATTATAACAGAACATGGCCAAGATGTTCAAATGTTCATAAATGACCAGCATGGTCGAATAATAATAAGGCAGAACAGTTGAAACTGGAGGAGCAGCACGGCCAGGTGGACTGGGGACAGCAAGGAGTCATCATGTCAGGTAGTCCTGGGGCATGGTCCTAGGGCTCAGGTCCTCCGAGAGAGAGAAAGAAAGAGAGAAGGAGAGAATTAGAGAACGCACACTTAGATTCACACAGGACACCGAATAGGACAGGAGAAGTACTCCAGATATAACAAACTGACCCTAGCCCCCCAACACATAAACTACTGCAGCATAAATACTGGAGGCTGAGACAGGAGGGGTCAGGAGACACTGTGGCCCCATCCGAGGACACCCCCGGACAGGGCCAAACAGGAAGGATATAACCCCACCCACTTTGCCAAAGCACAGCCCCCACACCACTAGAGGGATATCTTCAACCACCAACTTACCATCCTGAGACAAGGCTGAGTATAGCCCACAAAGATCTCCGCCATGGCACAACCCAAGGGGGGGCGCCAACCCAGACAGGATGACAACATCAGTGAATCAACCCACTCAGGTGACACACCCCTTCCAGGGATGGCATGAGAGAGCCCCAGTAAGCCAGTGACTCAGCCCCTGTAATAGGGTTAGAGGCAGAGAATCCCAGTGGAAAGAGGGGAACCGGCCAGGCAGAGACAGCAAGGGCGGTTCGTTGCTCCAGAGCCTTTCCGTTCACCTTCCCACTCCTGGGCCAGACTACACTCAATCATATGACCCACTGAAGAGATGAGTCTTCAGTAAAGACTTAAAGGTTGAGACCGAGTTTGCGTCTCTGACATGGGTAGGCAGACCGTTCCATAAAAATGGAGCTCTATAGGAGAAAGCCCTGCCTCCAGCTGTTTGCTTAGAAATTCTAGGGACAATTAGGAGGCCTGCGTCTTGTGACCGTAGCGTACGTGTAGGTATGTACGGCAGGACCAAATCAGAGAGATAGGTAGGAGCAAGCCCATGTAATGCTTTGTAGGTTGGGTAGCCTAGTGGTTAGAGCGTTGGACTAGTAAACCGGAAGGTTGCGAGTTCAAACCCCCGAGCTGACAAGGTACAAATATGTCGTTCTGCCCCTGAACAGGCAGTTAACCCACTGTTCCCAGGCCGTCATTGAAAATAAAAATGTGTTCTTAACTGACTTGCCTGGTTAAATAAAGGTAAAATAAAAAAATTAAAAAGGTTAGCAGTAAAACCTTGAAATCAGCCCTTGCTTTGACAGGAAGCCAGTATAGAGAGGCTAGCACTGGAGTAATATGATCAAATTTTGGGGTTCTAGTCAGGATTCTAGCAGCCGTATTTAGCACTAACTGAAGTTTATTTAGTGCTTTATCCGGGTAGCCGGAAAGTAGAGCATTGCAGTAGTCTAACCTAGAAGTGACAAAAGCATGGATGAATTTTTCTGCATCATTTTTGGACAGAAAGTTTCAGATTT
Source organism: Oncorhynchus nerka (assembly GCF_034236695.1). Classification (NCBI taxonomy): domain Eukaryota; kingdom Metazoa; phylum Chordata; class Actinopteri; order Salmoniformes; family Salmonidae; genus Oncorhynchus; species Oncorhynchus nerka. Next base: position 63,837,282 of record NC_088406.1, read on the forward strand.
TTGCAATGTTACGTAGATGGAAAAAAGCTGTCCTTGAAATGGTCTTGATATGTTCTTCAAAAGAGAGATCAGGGTCCAGAGTAACGCTGAGGTCCTTCACAGTTTTATTTGAGACGACTGTACAACCATTAAGATTAATTGTCAGATTCAACAGAAGATCTCTTTGTTTCTTGGGACCTAGAACAAGCATCTCTGTTTTGTCCGAATTTAAAAGTAGAAAGTTTGCAGCCATCCACTTCCTTATGTCTGAAACACATGCTTCTAGCAAGGGCAATTTTGGGGCTTCACCATGTTTCATTGAAATGTACAGCTGTGTGTCATCCGCATAGCAGTGAAAGTTAACATTATGTTTTCGAATAACATCCCCAAGAGGTAAAATATATAGTGAAAACAATAGTGGTCCTAAAACGAAACCTTGAGGAACACCGAAATGTACAGTTGATTTGTCAGAGGACAAACCATTCACAGAGACAAACTGATATCTTTCCGACAGATAAGATCTAAACCAGGCCAGAACTTGTCCGTGTAGACCAATTTGGGTTTCCAATCTCTCCAAAATAATGTGGTGATCGATGGTATCAAAAGCAGCACTAAGGTCTAGGAGCACGAGGACAGATGCAGAGCCTCGGTCCGATGCCATTAAAATGTAATTTACCACCTTCACAAGTGCCGTCTCAGTGCTATGATGGGGTCTAAAACCAGACTGAAGCATTTCGTATACATTGTTTGTCTTCAGGAAGGCAGTGAGTTGCTGCGCAACAGCCTTTTCTAACATTTTTGAGAGGAATGGAAGATTCGATATAGGCCGATAGTTTTTTATATTTTCTGGGTCAAGGTTTGGCTTTTTCAAGAGAGGCTTTATTACTGCCACTTTTAGTGAGTTTGGTACACATCCGGTGGATAGAGAGCCGTTTATTATGTTCAACATAGGAGGGCCAAGCACAGGAAGCAGCTCTTTCAGTAGTTTAGTTGGAATAGGGTCCAGTATGCAGCTTGAAGGTTTAGAGGCCTTGATTATTTTCATCATTGTGTCAAGAGATATAGTACTAAAACACTTGACCGTCTCTCTTGATCCTAGGTCCTGGCAGAGTTGTGCAGACTCAGGACAACTGAGCTTTAAAGAAATACATAGATTTAAAGAGGAGTCCGTAATTTGTTTTCTAATAATCATAATCTTTTCCTCAAAGAAG